>NC_041385.1:341100615-341119142 GCF_002162155.2 Triticum dicoccoides
ATATGCAATCAAATCATCATAGCGCAGGAAATCATGAAGATAAATTGAAACTGAAGACAAACCAATTGCGAAGTCTTTGCAAAAGTAACGCCATGAGTGAAACACTTCAAACAGAGAAATTTGGTGGTGGCGTTACCCACCGTATAGGAAGTATTAGACCCAGACACGGCGCACAATTATCGTGGCGCTCCGAAGTCAAATTCCATGTTAATGTATTCACACTCAGAGTGTAAGTCTTCATTGATTGAAGATATACATTACTTCGTGTGTTGCACATCTAAGTCATCAACATGCATAAGTGTTAGGATGTGTGCCTGATCATAGGACATTAGAGGATTCCAAGATATTTAGCTCACACCGTAACTGTTGGGTTTCGTAGTAATTTCAAAAAATTTCCTACGCGCACACAGGATCATGTGATGCATTGCAACGAGAGGAGAGTGTTGTCTACGTACCCAACGCAGACCGACTGCGGAAGCGATGACACGACGTAGAGGAAGTAGTCGTACGTCTTCACGATCCAACCGATCAAGCACCGAAACTACGGCACCTCCGAGTTCGAGCACACGTTCAGCTCGATGACGATCCCCGGACTCCGATCCAGCAAAGTGTCGGGGAAGAGTTTCGTCAGCACGACGGCGTGGTGACGATCTTGATGAACTACAGCAGCAGGGCTTCGCCTAAACTCCGCTGCAGTATTATCGAGGAATATGGTGGCAGGGGGCACCGCACACGGCTAAGGAATCGATCACGTGGATCAACTTGTTTCAACTTGTGTGTTTAGAGGTGCCCCTGCCTTCGTATATAAAGGAGCCAAGGGGGGAGGAGGCGCCGGCCAGGAGGAGGTGGCGCAGGAGGAGTCCTACTCCTACCGGGAGTAGGACTCCCCCCCAATCCTATTCCAACTAGGATTCCCAAGGGGGAAAGAGGGAGAGGGGTGGCCGGCCACCTCTCCTAGTCCTACTAGGACTAGGGGAAGGGGGGAGGCGCGCAGCCCCCTTGGGCTGCCCCTTTCTCCTTTCCACTAAGGCCCATGATGGCCCATATGGCTCCCGGGGGGTTCCGGTAACCTCCCGGTAACCCGGTAAAATCCCGATTTCACCCGGAACACTTCCGATGTCCAAACATAGACTTCCAATATATCAATCTTTATGTCTCGACCATTTCGAGACTCCTCGTCATGTCCGTGATCACATCCGGGACTCCGAACAACCTTCGGTACATCAAAATGCATAAACTCATAATATAACTGTCATCGTAACCTTAAGCGTGCGGACCTTACGGGTTCGAGAACAATGTAGACATGACCGAGACACGTCTCCGGTCAATAACCAATAGCGGGACCTGGATGCCCATATTGGCTCCTACATATTCTACGAAGATCTTTATCGGTCAGACCGCATAACAACATACGTTGTTCCCTTTGTCATCGGTATGTTACTTGCCCGAGATTCGATCGTCGGTATCCAATACCTAGTTCAATCTCGTTACCGGCAAGTCTCTTTACTCGTTCCGTAATACATCATCTCACAACTAACATATTAGTTGTAATGCTTGCAAGGCTTATGTGATGTGTATTACCGAGAGGGCCCAGAGATACCTCTCCGACAATCGGAGTGACAAATCCTAATCTCGAAATACGCAAACCCAACATCGACCATTGGAGACACCTGTAGTACTCCTTTATAATCACCCAGTTACGTTGTGACGTTTGGTAGTACCCAAAGTGTTCCTCCGATAAACGGGAGTTGCATAATCTCATAGTCATAGGAACATGTATAAGTCATGAAGAAAGCAATAGCAACATACTAAACGATCGGGTGCTAAGCTAATGGAATGGGTCATGTCAATCAGATCATTCTACTAATGATGTGACCTCGTTAATCAAATAACAACTCATTGTTCATGGTTAGGAAACATAACCATCTTTGATTAACGAGCTAGCCAAGTAGAGGCATACTAGTGACACACTGTTTGTCTATGTATTCACACATGTATTATGTTTCCGGTAAATACAATTCTAGCATGAATAATAAACATTTATCATGATTATAAGGAAATAAATAATAACTTTATTATTGCCTCTAGGGCATATTTCCTTCAGTCTCCCACTTGCACTAGAGTCAATAATCTAGATTACACTGTAATGAATCTAACACCCATGGAGCTTTGGTGCTGATCATGTTTTGCTCGTGGAAGAGGCTTAGTCAACGGGTCTGCAACATTCAGATCCGTATGTATCTTGCAAATCTCTATGTCTCCCACCTGGACTAGATCCCGGATGGAGTTGAAGCGTCTCTTGATGTGTTTGGTCCTTTTGTGAAATCTGGATTCCTTTGCCAAGGCAATTGCACCAGTATTGTCACAAAAGATTTTCATTGGACCCGATGCACTAGGTATGACACCTAGATCGGATATGAACTCCTTCATCCAGACTCCTTCATTTGCTGCTTCCGAAGCAGCTATGTATTCCGCTTCACATGTAGATCCCGCTACGACGCTTTGTTTAGAACTGCACCAACTGACAGCTCCATCGTTTAATGTAAACACGTATCCGGTTTGCGATTTAGAATCGTCCGGATCAGTGTCAAAGCTTGCATCAACGTAACCTTTTACGATGAGCTCTTTGTCACTTCCATATATGAGAAACATATCCTTAGTCCTTTTTAGGTATTTCAGGATGTTCTTGACCGCTGTCCAGTGATCCATTCCTGGATTACTTTGGTACCTCCCTGCTAAACTTATAGCAAGGCACACATCAGGTCTGGTACACAGCATTGCATACATGATAGAGCCTATGGCTGATGCATAGGGAACATCTTTCATATTCTCTCTATCTTCTGCAGTGGTCGGGCATTGAGTCTTACTCAATTTCACACCTTGTAACACAGGCAAGAACCCTTTCTTTGCTTGATCCATTTTGAACTTCTTCAAAATTTTGTCAAGGTATGTGCTTTGTGAAAGTCCAATTAAGCGTCTTGATCTATCTCTATAGATCTTAATGCCTAATATGTAAGCAGCTTCACCGAGGTCTTTCATTGAAAAACTTTTATTCAAGTATCCCTTTATGCTATCCAGAAATTCTATATCATTTCCAATCAGTAATATGTCATCCACATATAATATCAGAAATGCTACAGAGCTCCCACTCACTTTCTTGTAAATACAGGCTTCTCCGAAAGTCTGTGTAAAACCAAATGCTTTGATCACACTATCAAAATGTTTATTCCAACTCCGAGAGGCTTGCACCAGTCCATAAATGGATCGCTGGAGCTTGCACACTTTGTTAGCTCCCTTTGGATCGACAAAACCTTCTGGTTGCATCATATACAACTCTTCTTCCAGAAATCCATTCAGGAATGCAGTTTTGACATCCATTTGCCAAATTTCATAATCATAAAATGCAGCAATTGCTAACATGATTCGGACGGACTTAAGCATCGCTACGGGTGAGAAGGTCTCATCGTAGTCAATTCCTTGAACTTGCCGAAAACCTTTTGCGACAAGTCGAGCTTTGTAGACAGTAACATTACCATCAGCGTCAGTCTTCTTCTTAAAAATCCATTTATTCTCAATTGCTTGCCGATCATTGGGCAAGTCAACCAAAGTCCATACTTTGTTCTCATACATGGATCCCATCTCAGATTTCATGGCTTCAAGCCACTTTACGGAATCTGGGCTCACCATCGCTTCTTCATAGTTCGTAGGTTCATCATGATCTAGTAGCATGACCTCCAGAACAGGATTACCGTACCACTCTGGTGCGGATCTTACTCTGGTTGATCTACGCGGTTCAGTAGTATCTTGATCTGAAGTTTCATGATCATTATCATTGGCTTCCTCACTAACTGGTGTAGGTGTCACTGAAACAGTTTTCTGTGATGAACTACTTTCCAGTAAGGGAGCAGGTACAGTTAGCTCGTCAAGTTCTACTTTCCTCCCACTCACTTCTTTCGAGAGAAACTCCTTCTCTAGAAATGATCCATTCTTAGCAACGAATGTTTTGCCTTCGGATCTGTGATAGAAGGTGTACCCAACAGTTTCCTTTGGGTATCCTATGAAGACACATTTCTCCGATTTGGGTTCGAGCTTATCAGGTTGAAGCTTTTTCACATAAGCATCGCAGCCCCAAACTTTAAGAAATGACAACTTTGGTTTCTTGCCAAACCACAGTTCATAAGGCGTCGTCTCAACGGATTTTGATGGTGCCCTATTTAACGTGAATGCGGCCGTCTCTAAAGCATATCCCCAAAATGATAGCGGTAAATCAGTAAGAGACATCATAGATCGCACCATATCTAGTAAAGTACGATTACGACGTTCGGACACACCATTACGCTGTGGTGTTCCGGGTGGCGTGAGTTGCGAAACTATTCCACAGTTTTTCAAATGTACACCAAACTCGTAACTCAAATATTCTCCTCCACGATCAGATCGTAGAAACTTTATTTTCTTGTTACGATGATTTTCAACTTCACTCTGAAATTCTTTGAACTTTTCAAATGTTTCAGACTTATGTTTCATTTAAGTAAATATACCCATATCTGCTTAAATCATCTGTGAAGGTGAGAAAATAACGATATCCGCCACGAGCCTCAATATTCATCGGGCCACATACATCGGTATGTATGATTTCCAACAAATCTGTTGCTCTCTCCATAGTACCGGAGAACGGTGTTTTAGTCATCTTGCCCAAGAGGCACGGTTCGCAAGTACCAAGTGATTCATAATCAAGTGGTTCCAAAAGTCCATCGGTATGGAGTTTCTTCATGCGCTTTATACCGATATGACCTAAACGACAGTGCCACAAATAAGTTGCACTTTCATTATCAACTCTGCATCTTTTGGCTTCAACATTATGAATATGTGTATTACTACTATCGAGATTCAATAAAAATAGACCACTCTTCAAGGGTGCATGACCATAAAAGATATTACTCATATAAATAGAACAACCATTATTCTCTGATTTAAATGAATAACCGTCTCGCATTAAACAAGATCCAGATATAATGTTCATGCTCAACGCTGGCACCAAATAACAATTACTTAGGTCTAATATTAATCCCGAAGGTAGATGTAGAGGTAGCGTGCCGACTGCGATCACATCGACTTTGGAACTGTTTCCCACGCGCATCGTCACCTCGTCCTTTGCCAGTGCCCGCTTATTCTGTAGCCCCTGTTTCGAGTTGCAAATATTAGCAACAGAACCAGTATCAAATACCCAGGTGCTACTGCGAGCTCTAGTAAGGTACACATCAATAACATGTATATCACATATACCTTTGTTCACCTTGCCATCCTTCTTATCCGCCAAATACTTGGGGCAGTTCCGCTTCCAGTGACCAGTCTGCTTGCAGTAGAAGCACTCAGTTTCAGGCTTAGGTCCAGACTTAGGTTTCTTCTCTTGAGCAGCAACTTGCTTGCCGTTCTTCTTGAAGTTCCCCTTTTTCTTCCCTTTGCCCTTTTTCTTGAAACTAGTGGTCTTGTTAACCATCAACACTTGATGCTCCTTCTTGATTTCTACCTCCGCAGCTTTCAGCATTGCGAAGAGCTCGGGAATAGTCTTGTTCATCCCTTGCATATTATAGTTCATTACGAAGCTCTTGTAGCTTGGTGGCAGTGATTGGAGAATTCTGTCGATGACGCAATCATCCGGAAGATTAACTCCCAATTGAATCAAGTGATTATTATACCCAGACATTTTGAGTATATGCTCACTGACAGAACTGTTCTCCTCCATCTTGCAGCTATAGAACTTATTGGAGACTTCATATCTCTCAATCCGGGCATTTGTTTGAAATATTAACTTCAACTCCTGGAACATCTCATATGCTCCATGACGTTCAAAACGTCGTTGAAGTCCCGATTCTAAGCCGTAAAGCATGGCACACTGAACTATCGAGTAGTCATCAGCTTTGCTCTGCCAGACATTCATAACATCTGGCGTTGCTCCAGCAGCAGGCCTGGCACCCAGCGGTGCTTCCAGGACGTAATTCTTCTGTGCAGCAATGAGGATAATCCTCAAGTTACGGACCCAGTCCGTGTAATTGCTACCATCATCTTTCAACTTTGCTTTCTCAAGGAACGCATTAAAATTCAACGGAACAACAGCACGAGCCATCTATCTACAATCAACATAAACAAGCAAGATACTATCAGGTACTAAGTTCATGATAAATTTAAGTTCAATTAATCATATTACTTAAGAACTCCCACTTAGATAGACATCCCTCTAATCCTCTAAGTGATTACGTGATCCAAATCAACTAAACCATAACCGATCATCACGTGAGATGGAGTAGTTTTCAATGGTGAACATCGTTATGTTGATCATATCTACTATATGATTCATGCTCGACCTTTCGGTCTCCGTGTTCCGAGGCCATATCTGCATATGCTAGGCTCGTCAAGTTTAACCTGAGTATTCTGCGTGTGCAAAAACTGGCTTGCACCCGTTGTAGATGGACGTAGAGCTTATCACACCCGATCATCACGTGGTGTCTGGGCACGACGAACTTTGGCAACGGTGCATACTCAGGGAGAACACTTCTTGATAATTTAATGAGAGATCATCTTATAATGCTACCGTCAATCAAAGCAAGATAAGATGCATAAAAAGATAAACATCACATGCAATCAATATAAGTGATATGATATGGCCATCATCATCTCGTGCTTGTGATCTCCATCTCCGAAGCACCGTCATGATCACCATCGTCACCGGCGTGACACCTTGATCTCCATCGTAGCATCGTTGTCGTCTCGCCAATCTTATGCTTTCACGACTATCACTACCGTTTAGTAATAAAGTTAAGCATTACATCGCGATTGCATTGCATACAATAAAGCGACAACCATACGGCTCCTGCCAGTTGCCGATAACTTGGTTACAAAACATGATCATCTCATACAATAAAATTCAGTATCATGCCTTGACCATATCACATCACAACATGCCCTGCAAAAACAAGTTAGACGTCCTCTACTTTGTTGTTGCAATTTTTTACGTGGCTGCTACGGGCTTAAGTAAGAACCAATCTCACCTACGCATCAAAACCACAACGATAGTTTGTCAAATAGACTCCGTTTTAACCTTCGCAAGGACCGGGCGTAGCCATACTTGGTTCAACTAAAGTTGGAGAGACAGTCGCCCGCAAGCCATCTCTGTGCAAAGCACGTCGAGGGAACCGGTCTCGCGTAAGCGTACGCGTAAGGTTGGTCTGGGTCGTCTCGTCCAACAATACCGCCGAACCAAAATATGACATGCTGGTAGGCAGTATGACTTGTATCGTCCACAACTCACTTGTGTTCTACTCGTGCATATAACATCAACATCAATAACCAGGCTCGGATGCCACTGTTGGGTTTCGTAGTAATTTCAAAAATTTCCTACGCGCACACAGGATCATGTGATGCATAGCAACGAGGGGAGAGTGTTGTCTACGTACCCAACGCAGACCGACTGCGGAAGCGATGACACGACGTAGAGGAAGTAGTCGTACGTCTTCACGATCCAACCGATCAAGCACCGAAACTACGGCACCTCCGAGTTCGAGCACACGTTCAGCTCGATGACGATCCCCGGACTCCGATCCAGCAAAGTGTCGGGGAAGAGTTTCGTCAGCACGACGGCGTGGTGACGATCTTGATGAACTACAGCAGCAGGGCTTCGCCTAAACTCCGCTACAGTATTATCGAGGAATATGGTGGCAGGGGGCACCGCACACGGCTAAGGAATCGATCACGTGGATCAACTTGTGTCAACTTGTGTGTTTAGAGGTGCCCCTGCCTCCGTATATAAAGGAGTAGAGGGGGGAGGCTGGCCGGCCATAGAGGGAGGCGCAGGAGAGTCCTACTCCCTCTGGGAGTAGGATTCCTCCCCCCAATCCTAGTCCAACTAGGATTCCTCGGAGGGGAAGGGAGAGAGGGGGGCCGGCCACCTTCTCCTAGTCCTAATAGGACTAGGGGAGGGGGAAGAGGCGCAGCCACCTTGGGCTGCCCCTTTCTCCTTTCCACTAAGGCCCATGAAGGCCCATATGGTTCCCGGGGGGTTCCGGTAACCTCCCGGTAACCCGGTAAAATCCCGATTTCACCCGGAACACTTCCGATGTCCAAACATAGGCTTCCAATATATCAATCTTTACGTCTCGACCATTTCGAGACTCCTCGTCATGTCCGTGATCACATCCGGGACTCCGAACAACCGTCGGTACATCAAAATGCATAAACTCATAATATAACTGTCATCGTAACCTTAAGCGTGCGGACCCTACGGGTTCGAGAACAATGTAGACATGACCGAGACACGTCTCCGGTCAATAACCAATAGTGGGACCTGGATGCCCATATTGGCTCCTACATATTCTACGAAGATCTTTATCGGTCAGACCGCATAACAACATACGTTGTTCCCTTTGTCATCGGTATGTTACTTGCCCGAGATTCGATCGTCGGTATCCAATACCTAGTTCAATCTCGTTACCGGCAAGTCTCTTTACTCGTTCCGTAATACATCATCTCACAACTAACATATTAGTTGTAATGCTTGCAAGGCTTATGTGATGTGTATTACCGAGAGGGCCCAGAGATACCTCTCCGACAATCGGAGTGACAAATCCTAATCTCTAAATACGCCAACCCAACATCGACCATTGGAGACACCTGTAGTACTCCTTTATAATCACCCAGTTACGTTGTGACGTTTGGTAGTACCCAAAGTGTTCCTCCAGTAAACGGGAGTTGCATAATCTCATAGTCATAGGAACATGTATAAGTCATGAAGAAAGCAATAGCAACATACTAAACGATCGGGTGCTAAGCTAATGGAATGGGTCATGTCAATCAGATCATTCTACTAATGATGTGACCTCGTTAATCAAATAACAACTCATTGTTCATGGTTAGGAAACATAACCATCTTTGATTAACGAGCTAGTCAAGTAGAGGCATACTAGTGACACTCTGTTTGTCTATGTATTCACACATGTATTATGTTTCCGGTAAATACAATTCTAGCATGAATAATAAACATTTATCATGATTATAAGGAAATAAATAATAACTTTATTATTGCCTCTAGGGCATATTTCCTTCAGTAACTTGCAAAACCTTTTCTCATCCAAGGGCTTTGTAAAGATATCTGCTAGTTGTTCTTCTATGTTGACGTGAATGATGTCAATATCTTTCTTCATGACATGATCTCTGAGAAAATGATGACGAATTTCAATGTGCTTTGTCTTCGAGTGCTGAACTGGATTGTTGGCTATCTTGACGGCACTTTCGTTGTCGCAGAAGAGAGGTACTTGTTTCAGGTTGATGCCATAGTCCTTGAGAGTTTGCTTCATCCATAGAAGCTGAGCACAATAGGATCCGGCAGCAATGTATTCAGATTCAGCAGTTGAGAGTGATACACAGTTTTGCTTCTTTGAAGACCAACAGACAAGTGATCGTCCCAGAAAGTGACATGTTCCTGATGTTGACTTGTGATCCACCTTGTCACCAGCATAATCAGCATCCGAGAATCCAACTAGGTCAAACCTTGAGCCCTTTGGATACCATAATCCGAGTGTTGGGGTGTAAGCCAAATATCGAAGAATTCGCTTCACAGCTAAGTGATGCGATTCCTTTGGTGCCGCTTGGAATCGAGCACACATGCAAACACTAAGCATAATATCTGGCCTAGATGCACATAGATAAAGTAAAGAACCAATCATGGAGCGGTATACCTTTTGATCGAACTCTTTACCATTGTCGTCGGGACCAAGGTGGTGTTTGGCTGGCATTGGCGTCGTATAACCTTTGCAGTCTTCCATTCCAAACCTCTTCAGACAATCTTTGAGGTACTTTTCTTGAGATATGAAGATGCCATTGCTTTGCTGACGAATTTGAAGACCAAGGAAGAACTTCAATTCTCCCATCATGGACATCTGATATTGCTCTTGCATCTGGTATCCAAACTCATCACTATACTTCTGGTTGGTGCAGCCGAAGATAATATCATCCACATATATTTGGCACACAAACAGTTCGCCATCATATGTCTTCGTGAAGAGTGTGGGATCGAGGGATCCTGGTTTGAAGCCTTTGCTCTTCAGGAAGTCTTTGATCGTATCATACCATGCGCGAGGAGCTTGTTTGAGGCCATACAGTGCTTTGTTAAGCTTGTACACCATATCAGGATGTTTTGGATCTTCAAAGCTAGGTGGTTGAGCGACATATACTTCTTCTTCAATCTTGCCATTGAGAAATGCACTCTTCACATCCATTTGATATAGCAAGATGTTGTGATGATTAGCATAGGCTAGCAGTATGCGAATAGCTTCAAGCCTAGCAACAGGAGCAAATGTTTCATCGAAGTCAATTCCTTCAACTTGAGTATATCCTTGAGCCACAAGACGTGCTTTGTTTCTGATGACTTGACCATGCTCATCTTGCTTGTTTTGATATATCCATTTCGTTCCAATAATGTTATGCTTGCGAGGGTCAGGTCGCTTGACAAGTTCCCAAACATTATTCAGCTTGAACTGTTGAAGTTCTTATTGCATGGCTTGAATCCATTCAGGTTCCATAAAAGCTTCAGTAACTTTCTTGGGTTCTGATATTGACACAAATGAAAAGTGCCCACAGAAGTTTGCTAACTGTGTTGCTCTTGAGCGAGTAAGCGGACCAGGCGCATTGATGCTGTCAATTATCTTCTCGATTTGCACTTCATTTGCAACTCGAGGATGAACAGGACGAAGACTTTGCTCTTGCTGATCATTGTCATCATTGGGAGGATTGTCTTCGGTCTGAGCATTGTCTTCAGGTTGATTTTGGTGCAGAGATGATAAGTTCCTCTTCAGGCCGTGCTTCAGAAGGCATGATTTCACCAGTTCCCATCAGCCTGATAGATTCACTGGAAGGAGCTTCATCTAGTGTGCTTGGCAGGAGCTCTCATTGTGAACCATTGGTTTCATCAAATTGCACATCCACTGTTTCAACGATTTTGTAGTGGAAGAGGTTGAATACTCTGTAGGAGTGCGAATCCTTTCCATAGCCAAGCATGAAGCCTTCGTGAGCTTTGGGTTCAAATTTTGACTTGTGATGGGGATCCTTGATCCAGCACCTAGCACCAAAGACTCTGAAGTAACTGACATTTGGCTTCTTGCCAGTAAGGAGCTCATAGGATGTTTTGCCCAGAAGCTTGTGGATGTAAACATCGTTGATGATGTGACATGCAGTATCAATTGCTTCACGCCAGAACTTTCTTGGTGTCTTGTACTCGTCGAGCATTGTTCGAGCCATCTCAATGAGGGTTCTGTTCTTGCGCTCAACAATGCCATTTTGCTGAGGTGTGTAAGGAGCAGAAAATTCATGAGTGATTACCATTGTATCCAGATAAAGATCACGGCAGGTGTTATTGAATTCAGTGCCGTTATCACTTCTGATATGCTTGATCTTGATGCCATAATTGTTCATTACTCGATTGGCGAATCGTCTGAAGACATCTTGTACTTCAGTCTTGTAGAGAATTATGTGCACCCATGTATATCTTGAGTAGTCATCAACAATGACAAAGCCATAGAGACACGCCATTGTTGTGAGGGTGGAGTAGTGAGTAGGTCCAAATAAGTCCATGTGTAGCAGCTCGAAGGGTTGAGATGTTGTCATGATTGTCTTCGAGGGGTGCTTGGCCCTTGTCATCTTCCCAGCTTTGCAAGCACCACACAAATGATCTTTCTTGAACTTGACACCTTCGATGCCTATGACATGCTTCTTCTTGACGAGAGTGTGCAAGTTCCTCATGCCAGCGTGCCCAAGCCTTCGATGCCAGAGCCAGCATTCTGAAGCTTTTGCAAGAAGACATACGGCAAGCTGTGGACCTGCTGAGAAATCTACCATGTATAGATCACCTTTCCTATACCCTTCAAAGACTAGAGACTTGTCAGATTCCATTAGTACAAGGCAACGATACTTTCCAAATATCACAATCATGTTTAAGTCACAAAGCATTGAGACAGACATTAAGTTGAATCCAAGGGATTCAACAAGCATCACTTTATCCATGTGTTGATCCTTTAAGATTGCAACTCTACCTAGACCCAATACCTTGCCTTTACCAATGTCAGCAAATGTGATTTGACTCTTGTCGGATGGACGTAAGGTTGAGTCCATGAGAAGACTTCGATCACCAGTCATATGATTAGTGCATCCGCTGTCAATAATCCATTCTGAAGCTTTTGGTGACATGCCCTACAGTGCAGTTAGGAGGATAGGCTTCACAAGGTATGTTGTGAAGCATAAGCATTTGATGCACATTTGGATTATCACAGCATAGATGAAAGTTAGCACACAGTATGACAGGTAAGCGATTCATATGTGGAATACATAGTAAGTCATTTTATCATGCGTCCCTTTGTGTTTTAGGTCCCCAGCAATAATATCGGACCCCTTTGATTGCTGGCTGGAGACCATGTTCTACAAAAGAGAGTTAGTTCTTCTTCACCACCCACATCTTTAGGGGTGGCATAGAAGCAATGAGTCTAAGTGCAGCATCTGAGAATTTCGGCTTTGGAGCCCTAGCAAATAGCCTTGCAGGTGATGAATGATACTCATATGAATAAGCAGAAAAGTTCTTAGTATTGTGAACATAGCGGTTTGAAGACACACGCTCATATTCATAAGTTTGAGTGTGATTTCCCTGCAAAACATTGGCGTTATGGTGACTCAGGTGAGTCCTGTTTCCGTATGAAGCCGTTGGACCATGTGACGCCTTTGATCTGGGGGTTTTCTTCTTCCCTGGTGGTGTCATGACAACATTCACAGGAAGATTCTCAAGACAGCTCTTGGGAACCCAGATCTTCTTCATTGGCGGTCCATTCCTGCAGTTAGTACCAATATACCTGGCAAACACTTCACCATTCTGATTTTTGAACAGTTTATAGTTTGCATCAAAGGATTCATCAATGATAATAGGATTAGCACAGGTAAAGCCAGATAAAGTGGATGGATCCACTGAAGGTTCCTTCGCAGCAACCCATGTGGTTTTGGGATACTGCTCAGGCTTCCAGTAGGAACCATCAGCATTCATTTTCCTCTCGAACCCAACACCCTCTTTCCTAGGGTTTCGGTTCAGAATCTGCTTTTTGAGGACATCACAAAGTTTCTGATGCCCTTTCAGACTTTTATACATCCCTGTTTCAAGCAATGTCTTCAACCTAGCATTTTCATCAGCAATAGTAGTGGTATCCTCAGAAGAGGGGTTAGTTACCACATCAGTAGTTGAAGACAGAGCAACAGTAGCAGCAGTGGAACATTCAGCAATAGAGGCAGCGTTATCACGCTCAATGCATTTTAAGCATGGTGGTTCAAATTCGTCCTGAGCGGGACTGATCTGTTGAGCGCGAAATGACTCATTCTCTTTTTGAAGATCTTCATGAGTCGCTTTCAATTTCTAAATCTCTTGCTTCCTTTGAAGATAATCATAGGAGAGCTTTTCATAAGTGGTTGAGAGCGTCTCATGAAGACTTTCAAGTTCTTGATACTTAGCATGAAGATTTTTTATGTCTTCAACTAAGGACTGTGAACGTGTCATTTCCACGTCCAATAGGTCATCGCTTTTGTCTAATAGTTTTTGAGTATGTTCCATAGCTCTTTGTTGTTCAGTAGCAATTTTAGCAAGTGTTTTGTAACTGGGTTTAGATTCACAATCAGAGTCATCTTCACTTGATGTTTGAAAGTAAGCATCGCGTGATTTTACCTTGGCACCGCGTGCCATGAAGCAGTAGGTGGGAGCAGGATCGTCCTTGTCATCATCAACGTTGGTGTGGGAGTCATTGTCTTCAGTGTTGAAGATGGACTTTGCAACGTAGGCTGTGGCCAGAGCCAGACTTGCAACACCAGAGTCGGACTCAGCTTCAGATTCCACCTCTGCCTCCTCAGAAGCAGACTCCTCCTCTGAATCCATTTCCTTGCCAACAAAAGCACGAGCCTTGCCAGATGAGCTCTTCTTGTGAGATGAAGACCTTGATGAGGACTTGGAAGAAGACTTCGAAGATTTCTTCTACTTGTTGTCATCGGAGTCATATTCCTTGCTCTTCTTCTTCTTCTTCTCGTTGTCCCACTAAGGACACTCAGAGATGTAGTGCCCAGGCTTCTTACACTTGTGACATGTTCTCTTCTTGTTGTCTTGAGTGGAAGCTTCATCATTTCTTGAACTGGATCGTGAAGACTTTCTGAAGCCCTTCTTCTTGGTGAATTTCTGGAACTTCTTCACAAGCATAGCAAGCTCCCTTCCAATGTCTTCAGGATCGTCAGAACCGCAGTCAGATTCTTCTTCTTCAGATGAGGAAACAACTTTTGCCTTCAAAGCACGAGTTCGGCCATAGTTGGGGCCATAGATATCTCTTTTCTCAGAAAGATGGAACTCATGTGTGTTGAGCCTCTCAAGTATATCAGACGGATCGAGTGTCTTGAAGTCGGGACGTTCTTGTATCATGAGGGCAAGGGTGTCAAAGGAGGTGTCAAGTGATCTCAGTAGTGTCTTGACAATTTCATGCTTGGTGATCTCAATGGCGCCGAGAGCCTGAAGCTCATTTGTGATGTCGATGAGGCAATCAAACGTGAGCTGGACATTTTCATTGTCGTTTCTCTTGAAGCGATTGAAGAGATTGCGAAGAACACTGATCCTCTGGTCTCTCTGTGTAGACACGCCTTCATTGACCTTGGACAGCCAGTCCCAGACTAGCTTTGACGTTTCCAGAGCACTCACACGGCCATACTGTCCTTTGGTCAGATGACCACAGATGATGTTCTTTGCAGTCGAGTCCAGTTGAATGAACTTCTTGACATCAGTAGGGGTGACACCTTCACCAGTTTTGGGAACGCCATTCTTGACGACATACCAGAGGTCGACATCAATGGCTTCAAGATGCATGCGCATCTTATTCTTCCAGTAGGGATATTCTGTTCCATCGAACACGGGGCAAGCGGCGGAGACTTTGATTATCCCTGCAGTTGACATAGCTAAACTCCAGGTGGTTAAACCGAATCACACAGAACAAGGGAGTACCTTGCTCTGATACCAATTGAAAGTGCTAGTTATCGACTAGAGGGGGGTGAATAGGTGATTTTTATCAAAGTCTTCAAAATGTGGAAGTTTCAAAGACAAACAATAGAAATAACCTAATTGATATGCAGCGGAAGATAAACTACAACAAGCAAGCCATAGTCAAGTATGCAATAGCGTTAACGTACAAAGACTAATAGCAGCTAGGTAGTAGGATCAGGATGGAAGATAGTATGAAGCCAATCAACAATAGTAGTCAAGCAATGAAGTCAATCAGATAAGACAGATAAGCAATGACTTCATGAAGACAAACTCAAAGTAAAGGAGGGAAGAGATAGAACCAGTCACTTGTTGAAGACACAGGATTTGTTGGACCAGTTCCAGTTGCTGTGACAACTGTACGTCTGGTTAGGGAGGCTGAGATTCAACTCAGAAGACCATGTCTTCACCTTATTCCCCTTGAGCTAAGGACACTTAGTCCTCGCCCAATCACTCTGGTAAGTCTTCAAGGTAGACTTCCGAACCTTCACAGACTTCGTTCACCCGGCAATCCACAATGACTCTTGGATGCTCAGAACGCGACGCCTAACCAGCTGGAGGATGCACAGTCCTCAAGTGTAATAAGTCTTCAGGTCACACAGATAGAAAGACTTCAGTGATGCCTAACACTCTTTGGCTCTGGGTGTTTGGGCTTTGCCCTCGCAAGGATTTTTCTCTCTCTCAAATGCTTCGAGGTAGGTTGCTCTTAAACGACAAAAGCCGTATACTAACTCTGAGCAGCCACCAATTTATGGTGTAAGGGGTGGGCTATTTATAGCCACAAGGCAACCCGACCTGATTTGTCCGAAATGACCCTGGGTCGCTAAGGAACTGACACGTGTTCCAATGGTCAGATTTCAAACACACGCGGCAACTTTACTTGGGCTACAAGCAAAGCTGACTCATCCAACTTTGGATAAGATTTGCTCTCATTGTCTTCGCTCGAAGACATAGGATTTGGGTTGAGCATCACTTCAATCACTCTGACTTAGTTCACTTGGACCCCACTTAACAGTACGGTGGTTCCTATGACTCAACAAAGAAGAAAAAGGAAACAACGAAACCACACAGTCTTCGCGCTCCATAGTCTTCACGCAATGTCTTCTCATGTCATAGTCTTCAATATGAATATCTTCTCATACCACCATTGTCTTCAATGTCTTCATACATTTTTAGGGATCATCTCCGGTAGGTAAACCGAATCAATGAGGGACACTACCTGCGTTATCCTGCAATTCTCACAAACGCATTAGTCCCTCAACCAACTTTGTCGTCAATACTCCAAAACCAACTAGGGGTGGCACTAGATGCACTTACAGTCCGGATGATCCGGGTGGAGGCCCGGATGAGTAGGAGACACGGTTGGTGGCGGTGCAGGTCCGGATGTCCGGCTGGGGGTCCGGACGTCTAGGCAGGGTCCGGATGATCTGAGACGTCGTCCGGATGATCTGGCTTCAGGTGGGAGCTTCGGGTGTCTTCGGTGCGCATTAGCCGGATCGTTCGGACCGGGGTCCGTATCGTCCGCGCTCTGTCCGGATCGTCTGGGACGCCGTCCGGATCGTCCGGCCAGTCTCGCACTTGGCTCTTTTCCTCTATGTCTTCACGCATGTCTTCCGCTTCCGGTTCTCCTTGCTTCCTAGCTTCTCCATGGTTAACTCCTTGGTACCTGAGTATGCATAGCGTCTCCGTTTGAGGTAGTAACCATGTCTCATGTGAATCGAAAGGGAGTTGTGAGAGGAGTGACGTCACCTCGGTTTCAAGAGCTCTTGCGCGTGCTTGAGTCATAGGTCCAAGTGGTGTTGTAGGGGATGTAGATGCGTCCATGGGGATGATCGTGGGATGCTCCGCATCAAGGGGTATATATAGCCTCCACACAAAATCAAACTGTTACACACTTTTGACCCATCTCAGTGTCACCGATTAGAAAACTCGGTGGCACCGATCTGTGCAAAAATATGAACATTAGGAATCCTGGTGGGACCGATGTGCTAGGGCTTAGGGCAAACCTCATCTTAGTGGCACCGATTACATCATCTCGGTGGGAACAAAGTGAAGCAACAAGACAACAAAGAATCAATCAAGCCATCTTGGTGGGACAGATTGCAACTGAAGTGATTGCAACAAGTCACAAAGAGCTAGCAAGGCCATCTTGATGGGGCCGGGATCCATATCGATGGAACCGAATTCTTGGGGTTTTGGAGTGACTATGTCAAGATGAACTCGGTGGCTCCGGACGGGAAATTTCGGTGGTGCCAATTTGGAATGCATGGTTTGGACATATTTAGGTAGAGAAAGTGGCTGGGGATTCTTGTGACGCCCGGGTAATTAAGCTATAGTAATCCCATGTTAATGGTGCCATGTCATCACCTTTACTGCTGCTAAATCCCACGTTGTTTCAAACCAGTTCAAATTTCATTTTTCAAATTAAAGTCAAGATTCAAAATTCTCGAGCGGTAAAACTAAAATGTTCGGATAATTCTATAGATTCCCCTGACCTTTGTCAAGTTGAGACCAACTCAAATTGACCCACAAATAAATTCCTAGGGATTCAATAAGTGGTCCAAACGCATCTATATTGGCCTTTTCATTTAAGCAAATCTTATCAACCTTAGCAATTGCCTCAAAAACTTTTCTACAGCCCTAGGATATTGCATATCATTTTTGTGCAAGGTTGGAGCTTCGACAAAAAATCAATTACTATCTATTCTAAATAAGAAACACTAGCAGTTTTTTTAAGAAAGAAAAAGGGCCACAACCCCCCTGCCCACCATGGCCTCAGCCAACCGGCCCACACAGCTAGACAGGCCTAGCCCACCGCCAGGTCATCTCCTTCCTCTCTGTTCATCGTGCGCTCGTGGACGCAGGGCGACCGTACACGGTGCCGATGAACACGGGGCAGCCGCCTCCCCTAATCCCTACAAGGCCCCCCGAACCTCCCCCTCGAACCCTAACGCCCATTCCCCCTTGTTCCCCTCTCTGACTCTCGGTTTCCGCGATGCTCAAAGACTCCGTCGCCATGGCCATGCTCGATCCCGTGCCCGCCGAGATCCCACCGGCTGCGTCCTCATCCAGTAGAACCATCGGGGTCCACTGCTTCGCCTACACCGAAGACCTCAAGCCCATCGCCTCTCCATCGCTGGATCATCGTCTTCTTCTTCCTCTAGACGTCGAGCTCCACCGCGTCGATCCGCGTCACCTCGGGCTCCTCTGGCGTCCCCAAGCCTTCCCGTCAACGCCCGTGAGCCACTCCGTCGAAGCCTCCTTCCTTCCCCCTCTGGTTGCCGCCGTTTAGACCGCCGCTCGTGCCTTCCCGAGCCGGCGCCCAGTACTCCCACGCGCGAGAACACGCACCGTGCGGCCTAGCTCGCCTCCTACCGCGTCCCCGTGCCTCGCACCCCTCCCCGCTCCCGCTGCCTAGCACCACCGCGGCCCCTGCTTC
>NC_041385.1:341119396-341188725 GCF_002162155.2 Triticum dicoccoides
TTGGGCACCTGGGTGCGCCCTGCCCGAGCGCCCGTAGCTTGTCGCCCGCTAAGGCCATAGGGCCTTTGACAGCTCGGGCCCCTCCCTTGTTTTGTTAAAAAAAGGAGATTTAAAAAAATATTAATAATAAACTAATTAATTAGTTAGTTAATTAGTTGATTAACTTAATTAAAATGGCTTGGTTAAAGTAACTAATTAGTTAGCCTAATTAATCAAGTAATTAGTTAGGTGAGTCAATGACACGGGGGCCCACCCCCTTTTGACTAGTCAAAGGTTGACTGGTCAACCGGGACCCCCTGGTCCACCTGTCAGCCACTGGGTGCACTTTTGTGTACCCTGTGTTGGGTGCACCTAGCAATTAATCTTTATTTTCGATTTATTAATAATTCCAGAATATTATTAAAACTTTGAAAAATCATATAAAATAATCTGTAACTCGGATGAAAAAGTTATATACATGAAAGTTGCTCAGAACGACGAGGCGAATTCGAATGCGTGGTCCGTTCATCTGTCACATGCCCCTAGCATAGCAAACATGCAAATTTTCCCCTCCAGCTCATCTGTCTGGCAGACGTCCGGAACCGGGAAAACTTTCCCGGATGTTTTCCCCCTTCGCCACTATTGCCTAGCTCCACGTTCGAACACGTCTAGCTCTGCTTGTTGTCCTGTTATGCTCTTGCTTGCTATGTATTTACTGTTTCTTCCCGCTCTTCTTCCCGGTAGACCTCGAGACGGCTGCCGATGCTGCTGTGATCGACTACGTCACCGACGACCCTCCTTCTTGTCTGAGCAACCAGGCAAGCCCCCCTTTGATCATCCCGATATCGCCCATTCTATACTCTCATGCTTGCATTAGATTTTGCTACTGTTATTGATTGCTCCTATTATGATGCTTAGCCTGCTTTTGTAACCTGTTGTTGTACCTTACCTGCTTATCCTAAACTGCTTAGTATAGGTTGGTTAGTGATCCATCAGTGACCCCCACATTGTCCTTGTTGCCCCTGCTTCATCTCCGATGACTCGATCAACGTGATCGATGACCAGAGCCTGACACCTCACATCACATCACGCCCCTTTTGTTGCTCGACTCTACAGAGCTATTATCGAGTGCCGAGGGTGATCCCTCATAACGCACTCCTGATGATAATTCTGTAGTGTAGCTATTCGGTCGTGGTCATCGAGGGTGATTTCCTCTTTCACCATTCCCGAGACGGCTCTGTCGTTCAACACCTCAAGTGTGAACCTCGAGGGTGGTCTCTCTTACGTTCACCTTGATGATTACATTGAGTGGAATCCACCGGGGGTGATTCCTCGGGTTTTCCCCTTCATGTTTGGACACACGGTTACCTTGACTTTACTTGAGACCGTTGTTGGGTCGGCCCTGAGGGATACCCGCGAGTTGATGTGAAAGTCGGGCAGGCCCATTGAGCACCCGCGAGTTTTCCACGTGGCACGGCTGGGCAGTCTGAGCCCTTGCCGTAAGTCCATGAGATGGGGAGACGGTGTCACCTTATCGTGAGTCTCTGCTCGTTTTCGCGAGCCCCCAATGCACTAACAGGTTTGGGTATTTGTTCTGAGTTGGCCTTTGGCCTTTACGCACTAACCACCACGCGAGAATAGATATGGGCCTTGACATCGCAGTATCAGCCGAAGCTTTGTCAGACGTCCAGTTCAGCATCGTGGCACGGCCAGATCATGCTGGCCATCGGAGGTGGTGTTGGTATCCACCCTGCACACAATGACCCGGAGCGTTGCGGGCGATGGGACCAAGACCCCGAAGTGCTTAGGATGTAGACCGGCGGGGACCTCTCTGCTGAGCCTAGGTAGGGCTGCGACGTGTTGATCTTCCGAGGGCGGGCATTGACCCCAGAAAGGTGTGTCTGGCTAGAGTGATCGAGCATGTTGGGTAACGTAGTGCACCCCTGCAGGGAAGTTATATATTCGAATACCGTGTCCACGGTAATGGACGTTCAGACTTGTATCCTGATCTTATACAACTAGAAATGGATACTTGATATGTGATGGATATGTGGCTCCGGGATTACTTGATGCTTCTCGTCAACGCTCGTGAGTCTCTGCTCATTTTCGCGAGCCCCCAATGCACTAACAGGTTTGGGTATTTGTTCTGAGTTGGCCTTTGGCCTTTACGCACTAACCACCACGCGAGAATAGATATGGGCCTTGACATCGCAGTATCAGCCGAAGCTTTGTCAGACGTCCAGTTCAGCATCGTGGCACGGTCAGATCGTGCTGGCCATCGGAGGCGGTGTTGGTATCCACCCTGCACACAACGACCCAGAGTGTTGCGGGCGATGGGACCAAGACCCCGGAGTGCTTAGGATGTAGACCGGCGGGGACCTCTCTGCTGAGCCTAGGTAGGGCTGCGACGTGTTGATCTTCCGAGGGCGGGCATTGACCCCAGAAAGGTGTGTCTGGCCAGAGTGATCGAGCGTGTTGGGTAACGTAGTGCACCCCTGCAGGGAAGTTATATATTCGAATACCGTGTCCACGGTAATGGACATTCAGACTTGTATCCTGATCTTATACAACTAGAAATGGATACTTGATATGTGATGGATATGTGGCTCCGGGATTGCTTTCTCGTAGGGAGTCGAGGAAGGATCTCTGGGCATTGATACTACAACATGTTTGTTAAATATAAACTACTATTGTTTACTCTTATACATGCTGCAAGATGCTTGGAGCTGCTTGAAGATGCTAGTCTTCGATAGGCTAGGCCTTCCCCCTCTATTCTGGCATGCTGCAGTTCAGTCCACAGATACAACCCTTCCATTTGATACCAATGCATACTTAGTATAGATCTGATGCTTGCGAGTACTTTGGATGAGTACTCACGGTTGCTTCGCTCCCCTTTTCCCCCTTCTTCCTTCTTTCTGGTTGTTGCAACCAGATGGTGGATCCCAGGATCCAGATGATGCCACCCGCGCAGACTACTACTACTACCCAGAGGGTGCCTACTACTATGTGGAGCCCGCTGACGACCAGGAGTAGTTAGGAGGTCCCAGGCAGGAGGCCTTGCCTCTTCGATCATTGATGTTTGTGCTAGCCTTCTTAAGGCAAAACTTGTTTAACTTACATCTGTACTCAGATATTGTTGCTTCTGCTGACTCGCTTGTGTATCGAGCTTTTGTATTCGAGCCCTCGAGGCCCCTGGCTTGTAATATGAAGCTTGTATGTCTTTCTTTTGTGTTTAGAGTTGTGTTGTGATATCTTCTCGTGAGTCCCTGATCTTGATCGTACACGTTTGCGTGTATGATTAGTGTACGATTGAATCGGGGGCGTCACAATTTTGGAGCAATATCACCAAGCACTTGGGGCAAATAGATCATTACGCAACACCTCATCCCCTTCAATATTATTGTCTTTCCTATGGACTCAATGTGATCCTGGATCACTTAAACAAAAATATAGAGTCTTGAGCTTTTGCCAATCCTTGTCCTTAGCATTTTGATGGGGTTCCACATCCTCTTGTCCTTGCCACTCTACTGTTGAACTTATTTGAAATATACTGGATAAAACTATTAGTCCAACAAGAGATATGTTGATATTAATTACCAAAATCACCCAGGGAGCACTTGTGCTTTCAGACTCTAATGCCCTTTTTATTGAACCCTTGAAGTTTAGAATATGCTCCTCTCACTTCTCTATTTCTTCCTGGATACTCATCATCATCATTCTAGCGTCTTCGTCGTCTGAACCCGACTAATTGCTGAAATCTTTGTATATGAATTTGTCAAGGTCCCTGCTCCCATAGTCCTCATCCGCTGAATCCATTGTTTGCCTACAAATGAGCAAAGAATTGAAAAATTGCTCAGACATTTCATCCAACACAAGAGGGCGAGGTGTATGTATAGAGAAGTTCGACATACGGGGGCCACGCCCGGTGGCGGCACAGATAACGGTGTTGTGGGTTTTGCCCTTCGGTGGCGGCGGCGTGGGTTTGGACGACAATAGAGTTCGGGTGAAGGCGGAGTTAGAGTGGTGGCGGCGCGGACAATGCTGAAGAGAGGAGAGAAAGAATGCAGGTCGAGATAGGTTGGTGATGGGGAGATTTGGGATGGGTCCGCCCTATCGGATCCAACGTGACGGGCGTGTCTAGACGTCTATTATCCGTCCTACATATGGGGTAGGTTTGAGGGGTGCCAGAAAACCCTACTATTTACTAGGGATTTTATTCGAAGTTCAAAATATTTGGCATACAAATAATGTCTGGCAAATTCCCTAGCCACAAATAGCGCCCAGCCGTGAGAGTGGATGCAACCTTAGCTAAAGCATGAGCTTCAAAGTTTGCTTCCCTATGCTCAAAACGCAAACATAAGTACTGAAACTCCTTCCTTCGGTGTTCAATTACGTTCAGAAATGGGTGTAGATAGTAGCTGCTCCTCTGTTTATATTAGTAACCACTTCAAGGTAGTCTAAACCCACCACAACCTGTCGCAGGTGAAGATCTTGGACCAACGAAAGAGCTTCATTACATGCGTGTGTCTCCAAGCACGCTGGGTCAACCAACCCGTCGAAGATGACCGCCGATGCTCCCAGATAGCACCCTTGTTTGTCCCTACAAACTGTTGTTGTTGCTCCCACCTCACCATTGCGAGAAATCCCACCATCTACGTTTATCTTCATTGAGTCCCCCTCTGGTGGCAACCATTTTCGTGTCCTCTGGGGCTGCCTTGGAATATCGATAGCATGAGTGGGCCGAGTTGCCACAATATCAAGGTCCTGCAAGAACCTAGTAATAAAACACATAATTGATAATGGGCTTTGAAATTCATTGTCGTGAATAGCTCATCGCCTCACCCACCATATGGCCCACATCGTGACCAGAACTCAAGCTAGATCATGCTCCTTCATGGTATCGAACAACCAGAAAAGCTGCATAGGCGCATCCTCAGCTTGGTTTGGGATCACATGCTCCAAAATTTCTTCATCGCCCAATGCCCAAACACACCAGGCCATGGTACATTCGAACAGGGAGTGCCTCCATGTGTCTACATGCGCATTACAGATAGAGCATATTGGTGATGGGGTCATGTTCCGCTCATACCTTGTAGTTCCTGTTGGTAGTGAAGTATGGGCAAGACGCCAAATGTGCGTGCGGTCCTCGAGACATCCAGCCATCTAGCGGACTGGGCTTCCATAGCAGCCCAATTAACCGAAAGCCTTCAAAAAAGTCACCAGAGTAGCAGCCCATTAGGACAGATGGCCCAAGTCGCGGTAAACTCCCAATGAAACGAAGATCGAACGACCAGAAATGGTTTGAACGCGAATCTGACGGCCAAAATCACTTTTTTTGCATCGAGATCAGGACTTTATTAATTCAAGAGTAGACGGTTACAATCTGCCCATAGGCAACTAAGAAGAAAATTCGGGCTAGTATCTAGCCAGCTATCCATACCATCAAGCGTACAAGCACGTTGTGCACGTAGATGGGCCGATGCATTAAGTTCCCTACCAATATGATGAACCGAGAACGAAACAAAATTAGGCACAATGCCCTCTATTTCCCTAAAGATAGGTGCTAAAATTGACAAAGAATTGTCACACGAGTTCCATTGATTGACTACCTCCAAATAGTCAATCTCCATCACCACATGTGAGTATCCTCGAAGATGGGCAAAGATTACCCCCTCCCGTAGAGCCAACAGCTCTGAAATGAAAGGATCCGAGACACCCGGCAATGGCTTACACCAAGCTCCCAAGGAAGCTAGGTGAGATCGTGCTACTCCTCCTGCTCCACCCGCAGGTGCATCATCCAACACCGAGCCATCAATGTTTATCTTGATCCATCCTGCATCTGGAGGCCTCCAAAGCTGGCCTGGAGTTGATGTTGTCTGGTGCCCTAGAAGCTCCAAGAGAGAAAGATTCTCATGAACCCGTTTGATTGCCATCATTGGTTCATAACCCTCCTAATCATGAGTCCATCTATTGCGAGAAGACCAAATAGAGTGCATGATGGTTATGATCTTACCGAGGAGCAAGGTTATCAAATTTTGCAAAGTTCAGTGGAGCCACCATACGGAGGATGAAGCCACCTGGGAGCGAGAGGAAGATCTACTGAAGGACCACCCTCACCTATTTTCTAGCCAACCTGAATCTCGAGGGCGAGATTCATCTTAAGGGGGGTAGGTTTGTAACATCCCAAATTTTCAATTTGGAATGTTATACATAGATCATCATTGCCTATCATATTTTATTGCATTTTGGCTTGATCCTAGAAATTCTACGCAACTCAAGGACCCACGGAGAGAGTTGGGGATTTCGTTATTTTCATATTTGAGTTTTCTCAAATTTTGAAAATGGGATCATTTGATTTTAATTATTTTATCTTCAATTATTTCTATAAAAAATACGAGAAAGGGAATAAAATGACTTTCCCAAAATAAAGAAATATTGAGGATTTAATATTAAAATCAAATAAGATTTTATTTCGGAGTTTTATCGCTATTTTATTTAAATTAGGAAAAATGCGCGTTTTTCAAAATTGCATTTAGGCCCCAAATAAATGTTCATCTAGTCCGGCTTGATTTTAGAAGTCGGAGAAAATTTATTTCGGGATTTTTTGAGTCCATTTAGTATTTCTCTTATTTGTTTTTCTGCACGTAATTATTTAAAAAAACGTGAACCGACCTAACCGGGCTGTGTCCGACTAGGACACTTGGCCCGGTCGGCCTTTATAAGCGCCGGGAGGCCACCCCGAGCCCACCCGAAACCCTAGCCGCCACCGCCTCGATCCGTCGCCGCCGCCGCGGAGTTCGCCGCTATCAGCCGCCGTCGCCGACCCCGCCGCCGACCGCCCCGCCGCCATCGCCGACTGCCCCGCCGACCGTCTCGCCGCCGGAGGTAGCCGACACCGCCTCGGTTTTCGCGAGAAAACCGATTTTGTTTAAAACCCTAGATGCGTTTTTTTATTAGATCCGGTTCAGTTTTTTTACGGTTTAGTCTATTTAGCGGACGTTTGTCCGTACGTTCATTTTAACGAACGGATTTCGCCGTTTAGCTGCAGATAGCGAACGTTCGTTCATTATCCTGTTCGTCCGTTTTTCTTTTTCTCGGATTTTCCGTGATTATTTCTGATCGTGATTTCTGATCTGATTTTCGTTTTAGTATAACTTTTCGCTCGTTTATCGGAATTAGGCGATTCAAGCACCTAGAGTTTTGTCTCGAAACTCTCTTTCCGTTTAACCAACTCAAACAAGTTTTTGCTACTGTAAAATTGGACTTAGGTCCAGATTAGTAAAATGAAGCTTGTTTCTTTCGCCGTTTGAGTTTCGTTGCTTCGTTTGATTTGATTCTTTTTACAAACCGGAGTTCTTAAGTTGAACTTTCTGGTTAGATATCTTATTTGAGTTTTACCTATGCATTAGATGAGTGCTTATTGTATGTTTGTTTGTTTGCGATAGAGTACCCGGAGTGCGCCGCTTGCTACTTCAAATCTCTAGGTTTCACGGATCATTAGCAAGGCAAGTAACACTTTGATCATACCTCTTTACTACCTAGTTTTATTGCATTAGATCAATCCTTAACATGTGGGTTTTGGGAAGTAGTTGAGGGAGAACCTATTACCTGTTTTATTATCAAACCTTTGGGAGTTACTTCTGCGTTTGCTTATATTGCTATGCTATGCTAGTAGACGTGGATTGGGTGAGTGTATCCATGACAGATGTGAGATTGTTAATTTAACGATTTATTTAAGGTGGCAACTTTAATACACATCTGGGTGGACTGAGACACCTGGGATTCCAGTGATTGCCTGTTGTTTTTCTTTATGGACCACCACCCAGGCTCAAAGGGATCATGAGATTATTCATGCTAGAAACTTTCGTGCGCAGCCGCAAGATATTATGGGCTCTAGCATAGTTGATTAAGTCGTGTGAACTCTTACAGTGCTAGACTAGCAGATGTAGGGGAAAGTAGGTGCAACTGTCTATCCATCGTAAGGTGCAAACACTTCTGAAAGACTATGTGTCGGTCATCCGTCTCTCAAACACCATGTAGTGCGAGAATCCCAACGGAGGAGATCGAGTCTTGCAGGGAAAAGTGCGCAAACCTCTGCATTGTGTATAAACTAATCATGGTTAGCCGTGTCCCCGGTTATGGACGTTCTGAGTATCTAGTACTTGGATTATCATGTGAATCTCATCATGTTACTTTAATTAATTTTGTTGGGTTTAATGATGATGCATAATTGGGATTGAGTTGGGTGAACCTTCTCAATGTTTAACAACCACCATGATAGTTAAATAAAATTTATTCCTTTGCAGTAGGGGAAAATTGGCTTTATGCAAAACTGTAACCATAGAGCTTTCCACCAGCCATATATGCATGTAGTGTAGCATTATTCTGTTCATTACTCTCTATGTGTTACATGCCAGCATATTCCATGTGTTGACCCGTTTTCGGGCTGCAACGTTCATGTTCTAGACTTTTCAGACGACGAGTAAGGTGCCTTAGGTTGTGGCCTTATACTTAGTGATGTCGTTGGAGTTGATGGACTCGCTTATCTTTCAAGCCTTCCGCTGTTATCGTTATTAGATGGCCTTAAGCAATATTTATTGTAATAAGCTCTCTTTTGAGACATTTGATGTAATAAGTGTGTGATTGGTACTCTGTTATTAATCCTTCAAGTATCGTGCGTGTCAGCATTACTGATCCAGGGATGACACTGATGCACAGAGATCAGACTGTTTGAGGTCTGGTCGCTACAATCCTATCTGAACCAATCTAAGCTTGTGCATCATCTTTTCTGTATTTGCTTTGTTGAATTTGTGGTTGCATCATCGAGTCAAGTTGCTGGTCTTAGCGTCTTGTCCTTTAGAGTTTCGAGACCTGTTCACAGGTTGTCACGTCGCCGCTGCCATATATCACCACCGCATCATCATCATTGTTACTGCCATATACCACCACCGCACCAACTTCATCGCCGCTGCCATATACCACCACCACATATCCGCTGCGATCACGCCAATTCGAGTCCACCTGCAACATATATCCGCCACCTGTCCGAGTTCCACCAGATTCATCTCCGCCACCAGTCCTAGTCCGAGTCCAGTACTTTGTTACTCTGTTTTGTTTTTGAGATCCATCTATTTTCTGATTTGTGTTTCTTTGCCTGAGTAGGTTTCGGGAAAAAAAGAGTCTGGAGACCCCCGGGCAGTTTTTAGGCCAAAATTTCGGCGACCGAAAATATTTTTTCCCTATCCTAGAGCGTTTTGAGATCCCCATCATAGTGAATTTTTGTCGCATTTTTTCGTCGTCGCTGCCCTGATTTCCGAAAAAATAGTCAAAAAATTTCGTGCCTATCCTGTTACCTTGACTTGGGAAGAGTTTTGAGACACTCGCCATTACAATGAATTTTTGCAAAAAAAAAAGAAAAGAAAAAAGAGGAGCGCAAAAAAAAGAGCGCAAAAAAGAGCGATTTTTTTAGAGTGTGTTTTTCCCTTGTTTACGTGTCGCGCCGTGATTTTGTTAGTGTTCTAGGCTCGCGTCTCTAGCATGGTCTAGCCTAGGACCAGCACAGTACCGTCGTTGAGCGTTTATTCAACTTTGCATCTCTGAATTGATTATTGCTGACCATTTTTGCTACCATATTATAAGCCTTCCCAGCTCCACATACATCTACGTCGTGCGTTCGACTCTCCCTGATAATCACTCTATCCAAGCTTTGAGAGTTTTGACTGCAACGGTTTCCGATCACCGCCTGCTACTGGGTAAAAACTAGTAAGAATTTGAGATTTGCTCGACGAATTTGTGACACCCACCACCACCACTTGTTAGTAGTCTGTAGGATCATATTCTTGTGTGTTTCTATTGCTGCTAACCATGGCAGGATCACAAGTCGATGAGATTGACTCGGAGAACTTGATGAACAAGGAGCTTCATGATAAGTTTCAGCAAATGATGAGTGGACAGGTGGAAGATGTGCTAAACAGATTTGAAGAGGCCATGGAGAAGATAGACGGCATGGAAAAGGCGTTCGAAAAAAAGCTCGATAACAAGTTTAATGAATTGCTCGCGCGTCTTCCACAACCACCGCCCACTGCACCTGTCGCATCTCTACAGCAGCAGCAACAACAACATCATCATCACCTTCCAAATCAAGTGGGACGAGCAATGCATGTTCCCCTTGAGCCTGGTCAAAATTCTGGTGCCGCTGTACCTATTGTTGATGCTTCTGTAGCTCCTGCTGCTACTGCAGAGGTGGAGGACCAGTACGAGGATGCTGCTACTGCAACCACCAGCACCACCACCACCAGGTCATCCTCATGCATATCATCGCAACGGTAGGGCTGCACCACCACCTGAGGTACAAGATCATGAACATTTTCCTAAACTAAAATTGAATATCCACCATTTGAGGGTAGATATGTTCCTAATATATATCTTACTTGGGAGTTAGAAACTGAGCAACGTTTTACATGTTTACAATATCCTGAGGAGAGACGTGTTCCTGCTGCTGTTTGTGTTTTCACTAGTCTTGCATGTGTATGGTGGTCTGAACATTGTGGATTATATCCTATTCCAGGTACTTGGGCTGCTTTGAAAACTACTATGCATACTCGTTGGGTTCCACCATATTATCAACGTGAATTACTTCAA
This sequence comes from Triticum dicoccoides, assembly GCF_002162155.2. Classification (NCBI taxonomy): domain Eukaryota; kingdom Viridiplantae; phylum Streptophyta; class Magnoliopsida; order Poales; family Poaceae; genus Triticum; species Triticum dicoccoides. The sequence continues at coordinate 341,130,017 of NC_041385.1, forward strand.
AAACTGCAGTGTTTGAGACAAGGGAGAAATTTTGTAGAAGAATATTATCAGGAATTACAAACTGGCATGATTAGATGTGGTATTGTTGAGGAGAATGAAGCTATGCTTGCATGTTTTATGGGTGGATTAAATAGAGAGATTCAGACCATTCTAGAGTATAAGGAGTATACTAATATCACTCGTTTATTGCATCTTGCTTGTAAAGATGAACGTGAAGTGCAGGATCGACAAGCATTGGCGAGAACTAACTTTTCTGTAGGTCGACCTTCATCATGGACACCGCGTCCATCTTCTACTTCCACTGTACCAGCACCTCCATTAGGTGCCACCTCCAGCCTTGATACAAGAAAGCACGCACAACCACCACTATCTGCCAAGAGCGCACCTGCTGGGCCTGCACAGAGCTCTTCTTCTTCCATGGCATCAACAGGGCACATAAGTGATATTATTTGTCGTCGTTGTAAGGGAAGGGTCATTATGCGAGAGAATGCAAATCTCAGCCTGTGATGATTGCTACTGAGGATGGTGGGTATGAGTCCGCTAGTGACTATGATGAGGAGACTTTGGCTCTTATTACACGTGAAGAACATGGTGGAGATGATTCTGATCATGAGACGCAATACATGGCTCCTGAAGACGCTGATAGGTGTGAATGTTTAGTTGATCAACGTGTTTTGAGTGTGCAGGTTACACAAGCTAAGCAAAATCAGAGGCATAATTTATTCCATACAAAGGGAGTTGTGAAGGAACATTCTGTTCGCGTCATCATAGATGGAGGGAGCTGCAACAACTTGGCTAGCATGGAGATGGTGGAGAAGCTATCTCTCACCACAAGACCACATCCACATCCTTACTACATCCAATGGTCCAACAACAACGGCAAGGTTAAGGTAACACGTACTGTTCGTGTGCATTTTAGTATCTCTACATATGCTGATTATGTTGATTGTGATGTGGTACCTATGCAAGCATGTTCCTTATTACTTCGTAGACCACGACAATTTGATACAAATTTTGTACACCATGGTAGAAACAATCAGTATACTCTTGTTCATAAGGATAAAAATATTACTTTGCTTCCTATGACTCCTGATTCCATTTTGAAAGATGATATTAATAGAGCTAGTAAAGCAAAACAGGAGAAACATAAGAGTGAAAATCAAATTGTGGCAAAAGAATTTGAGCAACAAATGAAGCCTAATAATAAACCATCTAGTGTTGTTTCTGAAATTAAATTGAAAAGTGCATGTTTACTTGCCACCAAATCTGATATTAATGAGCTAGATTTAAGCAAATCTATTTGTTATGCTTTTTTGTGCAAAGAGGCATTATTTTCATTCGAGGACGTGCCTTCCTCTTTACCTCCTGCTGTCACTAACATTTTGCAGGAGTTCGCCGATGTCTTTCCACAAGACGTGCCACTGGTATTAACTCCCATTTGAGGGATTGAGCATCAGATTGACTTAATTCCTTATGCACCATTACCCAACCGTGCACCATACCATACCAATCCAGAGGAGACGAAGGAGATTATGCGTCAAGTACAGGAGCTGCTCGACAAAGGTTATATACGCGAATACCTTAGTCCTTGTGTTGTTCCTATCATTTTAGTGCCGAAAAAGGATGGTACTTCGCGTATGTGCGTTGATTGTAGAGGCATTAATAATATTACAATTCGTTATCGTCATCCTATTCCTAGGCTAGATGATATGCTTGATGAATTGAGTGGCTCTACAATATTCCCCAAAGTTGATTTGCGTAGTGGATACCATCAAATTCGTATGAAATTGGGAGATGAATGGAAAATAGCATTTAAAACCAAGTTTGGATTATATGAGTGGTTAGTCATGCCTTTTGGGTTAACTAATGCACCTAGCACTTTCATGAGATTAATGAACAAAGTTTTGTTGGAAATATGCCCTAGAGGCAATAATAAAAGGGTTATTATTATATTTCCTTGTTCATGATAATTGTCTTTTATTCATGCTATAACTGTATTATCCGGAAATCATAATACACGTGTGAATACATAGACCATAACATGTCCCTAGTGAGCCTCTAGTTGACTAGCTCATTGGTTGACAGATAGTCATGGTTTCTGACTATGGACATTAGATGTCATTAACAACGGGATCACATCATTAGGAGAATGATGTGATGGATGAGACCCAATCCTAAGCATAGCACAAGATCGTGTAGTTCGTTTTGCTAGAGCTTTTCCAATGTCAAGTATCTCTTCCTTAGACCATGAGATCGTGTAACTCCCGGATACCGTAAGAGTGCTTTGGGTGTACCAAACGTCACAACGTAACTGGGTGACTATAAAGGTGCACTACAGGTATCTCCGAAAGTGTCTGTTGGGTTGACACGGATCGAGACTGGGATTTGTCACTCCGTATGACGGAGAGGTATCTCTGGGCCCACTCGGTAATGCATCATCACAATGAGCTCAAAGTGACCAAGTGTTCGGTCACGGGATCATGCATTACGGTATGAGTAAAGTGACTTGCCGGTAACGAGACTGAACGAGGTATTGGGATACCGACGATCGAGTCTCGGGCATGTAACGTACCGAATGACAAAGGGAATTGTATACGGGGTTGTTCGAATCCTCGACATCGTGGTTCATCCGATGAGATCATCGAGGAGCATGTGGGAGCCAACATGGGTATCCAGATCCCGGTGTTGGTTATTGCCTGAGAGCCGTCTCGGTCATGTCTACGTGTCTCCCGAACCCGTAGGGTCTACACACTTAAGATTCGGTGACGCTAGGGTTGTATGAATATGAGTATACAGTATACCGAATGTTGTTCGGAGTCCTGGATGAGATCCTGGACGTCACGAGGAGTTTCGGAATGGTCCGGAGGTAAAGAATTATATATAGGAAGTGGTATTTCGGCCATCGGGAAAGTTTCGGGGTCACCCGGTATTGTACCGGGACCACCGGAAGGGTCCCGGGGGTCCACCGGGTGGGGCCACCCATCCCGGAGGGCCCCATGGGCTGAAGTAGGAGGGGAGCCAGCCCATAGTGGGCTGGTGCGCCCCCCTAGGCCCACCCCCTGCGCCTAGGGTTGAAACCCTAGGGTGGGGGGGGGCGCACCACATGCCTTGGGGGGCACTCCTCCCCCCTTGGTCGCCGCCCCCTTGGGAGATTGAATCTCCCAGGGCCGGTGCCCCCCCTGGGGCCTATATAAAGGGGGGGGGAGGGGCAGCCGCACCCTGAAGTCCTAGCACCCCCTCCCCCTGCTACACCTCTTCCTCCTCCGTCACGTGCTTGGCGAAGCCCTGCCGGAGTGCTGCTGTTCCACCACCACCACGCCGTTGTGCTGCTGCTGGAGCCATCATCATCAACCTCTCCTTCCCCCTTGCTGGATCAAGAAGGAGGAGACGTCACACGCTCCGTACGTGTGTTGAATGCGGAGGTGCCGTCCGTTCGGCGCTAGGATCTCCGGTGATCTGAATCACGGCGAGTACGACTCCATCATCACCGCTCCCTCTAACGCTTCCGTACGCGATCTACAAGTGGTATGTAGATGCAAACTCACTCCCTTGACTCGTTGCTTAGATGAACTCATAGATGGATCTTGGTGAAACCGTAGGAAAATTTTTAATTTTCTGCAACGTTCCCCAACAGTGGCATCATGAGCTAGGTCTATGCGTAGTTCTCTATTGCACGAGTAGAACACAATTTTGTTGTGGGCGTAGATCTTGTCAACTTGCTTGCTGCTACTAGTCTTATCTTGCTTCAGCAGTATTGTGGGATGAAGCGGCCCGGACCAACCTTACACGTACGCTTACGTGAGACCGGTTCCACCGACTAACATGCACTAGTTGCATAAGGTGGCTGGCGGGTGTCTGTCTCTCCCACTTTAGTTGGAGCGGATTCGATGAAAAGGGTCCTTATGAAGGGTAAATAGAAGTTGACAAAATCACGTTGTGGTTATTCGTAGGTAAGAAAACGTTCTTGCTAGAACCCAATTGCAGCCACGTAAAAGATGCAACGACAATTAGAGGACGTCTAACTTGTTTTTGCAGCAATTGTCATGTGATGTGATATGGCCAGAAGTTGTGATGAATGATGAATGATATATTGTGATGTATGAGATCATGTTCTTGTAATAGGAATCACGACTTGCATGTCGATGAGTATGACAACCGGCAAGAGCCATAGGAGTTGTCTTTATTTTTGTATGACCTGCGTGTCATTGAAGAACACCATGTAAATTACTTTACTTTATTGCTAAATGCATTAGCCATAGAAGTAGAAGTAGTCATTGGCGTGACAACTTCATGAAGACACGATGATGGAGATCATGATGATGGAGATCATGGTGTCATGCCGGTGACAAGATGATCATGGAGCCCCGAAGATGAAGATCAAAGGAGCTATATGATATTGGCCATATCATGTCACTACTTTATATAATTGCATGTGATGTTTATTATGTTTTATGCATCTTGTTTACTTAGAACGACGGTAGTAAATAAGATGATCCCTTATAATAATTTCAAGAAAGTGTTCCCCCTAACTATGCACCGTTGCTAAAGTTCGTCGTTTCGAAGCACCACGTGATGATCGGGTGTGATAGATCCTTACGTTCACATACAACGGGTGTAAGACAGATTTACACATGCAGAACACTTAGGGTTAACTTGACGAGCCTAGCATGTACAGACATGGCCTCGGAACACAAAGACCGAAAGGTCGAACATGAGTCGTATGGAAGATACGATCAACATGGAGATGTTCACCGATGATGACTAGTCCGTCTCACGTGATGATCGGACACGGCCTAGTCGACTCGGATCGTGTAACACTTAGATGACTAGAGGGATGTCAAATCTGAGTGGGAGTTCATTAAATAATTTGATTAGATGAACTTAATTATCATGAACTTAGTCTAAAACTTTTGCATAATATGTCTTGTAGATCAAATGGCCAACGCTCATGTCAACATGAACTTCAACGCGTTCCTAGAGAAAACCAAGCTGAAAGATGATGGCAGCAACTATACAGACTGGGTCCGGAACCTGAGGATCATCCTCATAGCTGCCAGGAAACAATATGTCCTAGAAGGACCGCTAGGTGACGCTCCCGTCCCAAAGAACCAAGACATTATGAATGTTTGGCAGTCTCATGCTGATGATTACTCCCTCGTTCAGTGCGGCATGCTTTACAGCTTAGAACCAGGGCTCCAAAAGCGCTTTGAGCAACACGGAGCATATGAGATGTTCGAGGAGCTGAAACTAGTTTTCCAAGCTCATGCCCGGGTCGAGAGATATGAAGTCTCCGACAAGTTCTATAGTTGTAAGATGGAGGAAAACAGTTCTGTCAGTGAGCATATACTCAAAATGTCTGGGTTGCACAACCGCCTGTCCCAGCTGGACATTAACCTCCCGGATGAGGCGGTCATTGACAGAATCCTTCAGTCGCTCCCACCAAGCTACAAGAGCTTTGTGATGAACTATAATATGCAGGGGATGGTGAAGACCATTCCTAAAGTATTTTCAATGCTGAAGTCGGCAGAGGTTGAAATCAAGAAAGAACATCAAGTGTTGATGGTCAATAAGACCACTAAGTTCAAGAAGGGCAAGGGTAAGAAGAACTTCAAGAAGGACAGCAAAGATGGTGCCGCGCCCGGTAAGCCAGTTGCCGGGAAGAAGTCAAAGCATGGACCCAAGCCTGAGACTGAGTGCTTTTATTGCAAGGGGAAGGGTCACTGGAAGCGGAACTGCCCCAAATACTTAGCAGATAAGAAGGCCGGCAACACTAAAGGTATATTTGATATACATGTAATTGATGTGTACCTTACCAGTACTCGTAGTAACTCCTGGGTATTTGATACCGGTGCCGTTGCTCATATTTGTAACTCACAGCAGGAGCTGCGGAATAAGCGGAGACTGGCGAAGGACGAGGTGACGATGCGCGTCGGGAATGGTTCCAAGGTCGATGTGATCGCTGCTGGCACGCTACCTCTACATTTACCTACGGGATTAGTTTTAAACCTTAATAATTGTTATTTGGTGCCAAGTTTGAGCATGAACATTGTATCTGGATCTCGTTTGATACGAGATGGCTACTCATTTAAATCCGAGAATAATGGTTGTTCTATTTATATGAGAGATATGTTTTATGGTCATGCCCCTATGGTCAATAGTTTATTCTTAATGAATCTCGAACGTAATACTACACATATTCATAGCGTGAATACCAAAAGATGTAAAGTTGATAACGATAGTCCCACATACTTGTGGCACTGCCGCCTTGGTCACATTGGTGTCAAGCGCATGAAGAAGCTCCATGCTGATGGACTTTTAGAGTCTCTCGATTATGAATCATTTGACACATGCGAACCATGCCTCATGGGCAAAATGACCAAGACTCTGTTCTCCGGAACAATGGAGCGAGCAACCAACTTGTTGGAAATCATACACACCGCTGTGTGCGGTCCAATGAGCGTTGAGGCTCGCGAAGGATATCGTTATGTTCTCACTCTCACTGATGACTTGAGTAGATATGGGTATGTCTACTTGATGAAACACAAATCTGAGACCTTTGAAAAGTTCAAGGAATTCCAGAATGAAGTAGAGAATCAACATGACCGAAAGATAAAATTCTTACGATCGGATCGTGGAGGAGAATATTTAAGTCACGAATTTGGTACACACTTAAGAAAATGTGGAATCGTTTCACAACTCACGCCGCCTGGAACACCTCAGCGTAACGGTGTGTCCGAACGTCGTAATCGCACTCTATTGGATATGGTGCGGTCTATGATGACTCTTACCGATTTACCGCTATCATTTTGGGGATACGCTCTAGAGACAGCTACATTCACTTTATATAGGGCACCATCTAAATCCGTTGAGACGACATTGTATGAATTGTGGTTTGGAAAGAAACCTAAGCTGTCGTTTCTAAAAGTTTGGGGATGCGATGCTTATGTCAAGAAACTTCAACCTGAAAAGCTAGAACCCAAGTCGGAAAAATGCATCTTCATAGGATACCCTAAAGAAACCATTGAGTATACCTTCTACTTAAGATCCGAGGGCAAGATCTTTGTTGCCAAGAACGGATCCTTTCTGGAAAAAGAGTTTCTCTCGAAAGAAGTAAGTGGGAGGAAAGTAGAACTCGATGAAGTACTACCTCTTGAACAGGATAGCAGTGCAGCTCACGAAAATGTTCCTGTGATGCCTACACCAACTGAAGAGGAAATTAATGATGATGATCAAGGTACTTCGGATCAAGTTGCTACTGAACTTCGTAGGTCCACAAGGACACGTTCCGCACCAGAATGGTACGGCAACCCTGTCCTGGAAATCATGTTGTTAGACAACGGTGAACCTTCGAACTATGAAGAAGCAATGGCGGGCCCAGATTCCAACAAATGGCTTGAAGCCATGAAATCCGAGATAGAATCCATGTATGAAAACAAAGTATGGACTTTGACTGAATTGCCCGATGATCGGCGAGCGATAGAAAACAAATGGATCTTTAAGAAGGAGACGGACGCGGATGGTAATGTCACCATCTATAAAGCTCGACTTGTCGCTAAGGGTTATCGGCAAGTTCAAGGGATTGACTACGATGAGACTTTCTCTCCCGTAGCGAAGCTTAAGTCCGTCCGAATCATGTTAGCAATTGTCGCGTACTATGATTATGAGATATGGAAGATGGACGTCAAAACGGCATTCCTTAACGGTTATCTTAAGGAAGAGTTGTATATGATGCAGCCGGAAGGTTTTGTCGATCCTAAGAACGCTAACAAAGTATGCAAGCTCCAGCGATCCATTTATGGGCTGGTGCAAGCATCTCGTAGTTGGAACATTCGCTTTGATGAGATGATCAAAGCGTTTGGGTTTATGCAGACTTATGGAGAAGCCTGCGTTTACAAGAAAGTGAGTGGGAGCTCTGTAGCATTTCTCATATTATATGTAGATGACATACTTTTGATGGGAAATGATATAGAATTCTTGGACAGCATTAAGGCCTACTTGAATAAGTGTTTTTCAATGAAGGACCTTGGAGAAGTTGCTTACATATTAGGCATCAAGATCTATAGGGATAGATCGAGACGCCTCATAGGTCTTTCACAAAGCACATACCTTGATAAGATTTTGAAGAAGTTCAAAATGGATCAGTCCAAGAAAGGGTTCTTGCCTGTATTGCAAGGTGTGAGATTGAGCTCGGCTCAATGCCCGACCACGGCAAAAGATAAAGAAGAGATGAGCGTCATCCCCTATGCCTCAGCCATATGATCTATTATGTATGCCATGCTGTGTACCAGACCTGATGTAAACCTTGCCGTAAGTTTGGTAGGGAGGTACCAAAGTAATCCCGGCAAGGAACACTGGACAGCGGTCAAGAATATCCTGAAGTACCTAAAAAGGACAAAGGACATGTTTCTCGTTTATGGAGGTGACGAAGAGCTCGTCGTAAAGGGTTACGTCGACGCTAGCTTCGACATAGATCTGGATGACTCTAAGTCACAAACCGGATACGTGTATATGTTGAATGGTGGAGCAGTAAGCTGGTGCAGCTGCAAGCAGAGCGTCGTGGCAGGATCTACATGTGAAGCGGAGTACATGGCAGCCTCGGAGGCAGCGCATGAAGCTATTTGGGTGAAGGAGTTCATCACCGACCTAGGAGTCATACCCAATGCGTCGGGGCCGATCAAACTCTTCTGTGACAACATTGGAGCTATTGCCCTTGCCAAGGAGCCCAGGTTTCACAAGAAGACCAGGCACATCAAGCGTCATTTCAACTCCATCCGAGAAAATGTTCAAGATGGAGACATAGATATTTGCAAAGTACATACGGATCTGAATGTCGCAGATCCATTGACTAAACCTCTCTCGCGAGCAAAACATGATCAACACCAGAACTCTATGGGTGTTCGATTCATCACAATGTAACTAGATTATTGACTCTAGTGCAAGTGGGAGACTGTTGGAAATATGCCCTAGAGGCAATAATAAAAGGGTTATTATTATATTTCCTTGTTCATGATAATTGTCTTTTATTCATGCTATAACCGTATTATCCGGAAATCGTAATACACGTGTGAATACATAGACCATAACATGTCCCTAGTGAGCCTCTAGTTAACTAGCTCGTTGGTCGACAGATAATCATGGTTTCTGACTATGGACATTAGATGTCATTGACAACGGGATCACATCATTAGGAGAATGATGTGATGGATGAGACCCAATCCTAAGCATAGCACAAGATCGTGTAGTTCGTTTTGCTAGAGCTTTTCCAATGTCAAGTATCTCTTCCTTAGACCATGAGATCATGTAACTCCCGGATACCGTAAGAGTGCTTTGGGTGTACCAAATGTCACAACGTAACTGGGTGACTATAAAGGTGCACTACAGGTATCTCCGAAAGTGTCTGTTGGGTTGACACGGATCGAGATTGGGATTTGTCACTCCGTATGACGGAGAGGTATCTCTGGGCCCACTCGGTAATGCATCATCACAATGAGCTCAAAGTGACCAAGTGTTTGGTCACAGGATCATGCATTACGGTACGAGTAAAGTGACTTGCCGGTAACGAGACTGAACGAGGTATTGGGATACCGACGATCGAGTCTCGGGCATGTAATGTACCGAATGACAAAGGGAATTGTATACGGGGTTGTTCGAATCCTCGACATCGTGGTTCATCCGATGAGACCATCGAGGAGCATGTGGGAGCCAACATGGGTATCCAGATCCCGCTGTTGGTTATTGCCCGAGAGCCGTCTCGGTCATGTCTACGTGTCTCCCGAACCCGTAGGGTCTACACACTTAAGGTTCGGTGACGCTAGGGTTGTATGAATATGAGTATGCAGTATACCGAATGTTGTTCAGAGTCCCGGATGAGATCCCGGACGTCACGAGGAGTTTCGGAATGGTCCGGAGGTAAAGAATTATATATAGGAAGTGGTATTTCGGCCATCGGGAAAGTTTCGGGGTCACCCGGTATTGTACCGGGACCACTGGAAGGGTCCCGGGGGTCCACCGGGTGGGGCCACCCATCCCGGAGGGCCCCATGGGCTGAAGTAGGAGGGGAGCCAGCCCATAGTGGGCTGGTGCGCCCCCTAGGCCCACCCCCTGCGCCTAGGGTTGAAACCCTAGGGTGGGGGGGCGCACCACATGCCTTGGGGGGCACTCCTCCCCCCTTGGCCGCCGCCCCCTTGGGAGATTGAATCTCCCAGGGCCGACGCCCCCCCCTGGGGCCTATATAAAGGGAGGGGGAGAGGGGCAGCCGCACCCTGAAGTCCTGGCGCCCCCTCCCCCTGCTACACCTCTTCCTCCTCCGTCATGTGCTTGGCGAAGCCCTGCCGGAGTGCTGCTGTTCCACCACCACCACGCCGTTGTGCTGCTGCTGGAGCCATCATCATCAACCTCTCCTTCCCCCTTGCTGGATCAAGAAGGAGGAGACGTCACACGCTCCGTACGTGTGTTGAACGCGGAGGTGCCGTCCGTTCGGCGCTAGGATCTCCGGTGATCTGAATCACGGCGAGTACGACTCCATCATCACCGCTCCCTCTAACGCTTCCGTACGCGATCTACAAGTGGTATGTAGATGCAAACTCACTCCCTTGACTCGTTGCTTAGATGAACTCATAGATGGATCTTGGTGAAACCGTAAGAAAATTTTTAATTTTCTGCAACGTTCCCCAACAAGTTTTACGTGCTTTCATTGGACGATTTGTGGTAGTTTACTTTGATGACATATTGATTTATAACAGATCTTTGGAGGAATATTTGGAACATTTAAGTGTTGTTTTTATTGCTCTACGTGATGCACGTTTGTTTGGTAACCTTGGGAAGTGCACCTTTTGCACCGACCGAGTATCTTTTCTTGGCTATGTTGTTACTCCACAGGGAATTGAAGTTGATAAAGCCAAGATTGAAGCTATTGAGAGTTGGCTGCAGCCCAAAACGGTCACACAAGTGAGGAGTTTTCTTGGCCTCGCTGGATTCTATATGTGTTTTGTGAGATATTTCAGCACCATTGCTGCACCTCTCAATGAGCTTACAAAGAAAGATGTGCCTTTTGTTTGGGGTACCGCACAGGAAGAAGCCTTCATGGTATTGGAAGATAAGTTGACACATGCTCCTTTACTCCAACTTCCTGATTTTAATAAGACTTTTGAGATTGAATGTGATGCTAGTGGAATTGGATTAGGAGGTGTGTTATTACACGATGGCAAACCTGTTGCATACTTTTCTGAAAAATTGAGTGGGCCTAGTCTAAATTATTCTACTTATGATAAAGAATTATATGCTCTTGTTCGGACTTTAGAAACATGGCAACATTATTTATGGCCCAAAGATTTGTTATACATTCTGATCATGAATCTTTGAAACATATTAAAAGTCAAGCTAAACTGAATCGTCGACATGCTAAATGGGTTGAATTCATTGAGACTTTCCCTTATGTCATTAAACACAAGAAGGATAAAGAAAATGTTATTGTTGATACATTGTCTTGTCGCTATACTATGCTTTCACAACTTGACTTCAAAATTTTTGGTTTGAAGACCATCGAAGATCAATATGTGTATGATGCTGATTTTAAAGATGTAATGCATAATTGTAAAGAAGGAAGAATGTGGAACAAGTTTGTCGTTAACGATAGATTTGTGTTTCGTGCTAACAAGTTATGCATTCCATCTAGCTCCGTTCGTCTTTTGTTGTTGTAGGAGGCGCATGGAGGAGGATTAATGGGACACTTTGGCGTGAAGAAGACGGAGGATATACTTGCTACACATTTCTTTTGGCCAAAGATGAGACGGGATGTTGAGCGTTTTATTGCTCGCTGCACTACATGTCAAAAAGCTAAGTCACGGCTCAATCCTCATGGTTTATATATGCCTTTGCACGTACCTAGTTTTCCTTGGAAGGATATATCTATGGACTTTGTTTTAGGTTTACCTCAAACAAAGAAGGGGAGGGATAGCATATTTATTGTCATGGATAGATTCTCGAACATGGCACACTTTATACCATGTCATAAAAGCGATGATGCTGTTAATGTTGCCGATTTGTTTTTTCGTGAAATTATTCGCTTGCATGGTGTGCCAAATACTATTGTTTCAGATCATGATACTAAATTTCTTAGCCACTTTTGGAGATGTTTACATGCTAAGTTGGGGACTAAACTGCTTTTTAGTACTACTTGTCACCCCCAAACTGATGGACAAACTGAAGTAGTCAATAGAACATTGTCTACTATGCTTAGGTGTGTTTTGAAGAATAATAAGAAAATGTGGGAGGAATGCTTGCCTCATATTTAATTTGCTTATAATCGTTCATTGTATTCTACTACTAAGATGTGCCCTTTTGAAGTTGTGTATGGTTTCCTACCTCGTGCACCTATTGATTTGTTGCCTCTTCCATCTTCAGAGAAGGTTAATTTTGATGCTAAACAATGTGCTGAATTGTTTTTAAAAATGCACGAGTTAACTAAAGAAAACATTGAGCGTATGAATGCTAAATATAAACTTGCTGGAGATAAGGGTAGAAAACATGTTGTGTTTGCACCTGGAGATCTTGTTTGGTTACATTTGCGTAAGGGTAGATTTCCTGATTTGCGCAAATCATAGCTAATGCCATGTGCTGACGGACCTTTTAAGGTGTTAGAGAAAATAAATGATAATGCATATAAACTTGAGCTGCCTGCATATTTTGGGTTAGTCCCACTTTTAACATTGCAGATTTGAAGCCTTATTTGGGTGAGGAAGATGAGCTTCTGTCGAGGACGACTTCATTTCAAGAAGGGGAGGATGATGAGGACATCAATACCATTATCACACCCACAACCCCTACCGCTACATATACTGGACCAATTACTAGAGCTCGCGCACGCCAATTAAATTATCAGGTACTTTCGTTTCTTGGTAATGATTCTAATGTTTATGAGAATATGATACTGCCTAAATTGGATACATTTGTGTTGCTTACAAATGAAGGGCCTGGCATGGATAAGAGGGATGAACACTGGAGCAAGACCAAGCATGGAGATGATGGCATGCGCAAAGGGAACAAGAACGGAGTTACAAGTGATGATTTCAGGACTTTGAAGCCACCATAATGAGTTCATGAAGCCTTGGACGAAATATACAAGATGACACTTCATTAATTTCGTCCAGAGGCTATTCTAGGTGTTGCGTCACCTTTTTATTGGGCCAAGCCCATGTAATTTCGAAATACATAAGTACAGGCTATTTTTAGAGTCCGTATGTGTGGGGAAACAAGAGATAGGGTTGGTTTCGGACCCCTCCACCAAGGGACACGAAATTCCCCCCCTCTTCCTCCATATATACAGCCCTTAGGGCACCGTTTAGACTTTGGGTTTTGTTTAGATTAAAAGTTCGCCATAGCTGCAACTTCGTGTACTTCGTTTGTGTTCAATGACCAGACCAAGATGTCACAGAACCCCATCTTGATCAATAAAGCTTTCATCTTATATTCGCAATATCCAGATTGCAATCTCAGTTTCTTGCTTGTTCTTCATTTGCTCGCAGGAAATAGACCCTCGTGGTCAGGTTGATCGTGCTCTAGCGTGGTCAATAACCTCTCGGAGTTGGTTTAGCGATTGCTAAGGGGCAACGTCCTCGGACGTACGTAGTCGGATCGTCAAAGTCTACTCCTCCGAAACGATAATCACCATCTCATCGTAAGATGGGACACCTTTGCCTCTATCAAAAATGCTCTTCGGTATGCAATGTTTCATTGAAATCTCCCATGCACATCCATGCTTCATGCTGAATAGCAAACAAAGTACACAAAAAACGCCAATTGTGGTGTCTATTTTCCACCCTTGGCTCCCCGTAGAACCCCGTGAAAATGCCAACTTTTATTATTATGATCGACTTTCACATCAATATGAGACTTACTATAGTTTTCCAAAGTAACATCAACATCCTTTGACCAGAAAAGGCCAATACCTCCACTAAGCCCGTCGCTATCGACGGTAAAACAACCGGAAAAGCCTAAAGTAAACTTGAGATCTTCCACACGCTTACCCTTTATTTTAGTTTCCATGACAAACAAAAGGGCGGGGCCTTCCTACTTCACAATCTTACAAAGCTCCCGAACTGACCCAGGGTTCCCAAGCCCTCGACAGTTCCAACTAAGAGCACTCATTGACTCGGGCAGGGCTGACTAGCAGCCACTGCCGAGGTTTCAGATGATGGTGGTGTTGGTTTCTTCTTCTTAGGGTCTCTTTCAACAAAGACACCACCTAGCTTTTCAGTTTCGTTCTCTCCTAACGCAGCCTTCTCCATCATGAGTTCAGTATCCGCCACAGGTTCTCCATGCTCCTTGATGGCTAGCGGGGTCTGCACCACCTTGCGATAAACTTGAGTATTATGTGGTCCTCCCTTCTGCTTATGCCGAATTTGCTGCTTAACTGGAGATGTTACCTCAGCCCCATTCTTCTGATTTGAGCTCGCCGACAGTGACTCCCTTGTGCTATGTTGTGTATCTTGCTTCTCCTTCGACAAGTTCTCCTCAGAAACATTTTTCTTCCGCTCATTAGATGCCCATAGTCTAGAACTGAATGGAAGCTCCCCATTCGCATCCCGTTTCCCAGGCGTAGGACAAAATAGATCTGAATGTCCCAGTCTGCCGCAAGAGAAGCAAAAGTGGGGTATCTGTTCATATTCGATGTCATAGCAATCCACTTTGGCCCTCTTTGCTGAATTGTAAGTGCATCTAGTGCCCCTTAGTGATTTTGGTGTATTGAAGACTTATAGGTTAAAGGACTAATATGTTTGTGAGTGTACACATGCTCTATAAGTCGATGAGGAGTTTGATATTTACAATGAATGTCGACCCCTAAAAATGTATGTCTTCAGCTGAAGACTTTGGTTCTCCTGAAGATTTTGAAAGTGAAGAAATTGGTGTGACCTTCAAGACTTGGATATTCATGCGAGGATTATGAAGCGTGAAGACCTTTGTTTTCGTAGTTTCATTTTCTCTTTCTTGCGTCATAGGAAACATCATACTGTTAAAGGGGGTCGAGGTAATACTAAGGGAACTTATTTCCAAGTGATGCTCATCTCAAAATCCTACACCTACCCAATCCTTTCAAGTGAAGCCATTGGAAATCTCATATCAGTTCAGTCAATTTCTTCAGTGACAGAGACGAAGATATTCTGGTCTCTGAGGAATTTGTTCTGACTGAGGAGTTAGGAATTCGCCATTGCGGATTGCCTACACAGTGAGGAACATGATAGCCCTGAGGAATTTGATACCTCAAATCCGACCGTTGTTGTGCTACGCGCTAGCTGTCCAAAATATCCTACCACCTAACGGCCATATCGTTGAAGGGCATTTATGTCTTATCATGTCGGGTTGCTCCCTAGGCTCTAAATAGCCGCCCCCTACAACTACTAGCTGGTTGGCTGCTCCGAGAGAAACTGACACTTGTCATTGAGAGCATCCCATCCTCCGAGGACTTTGAGCGAAAATCATCAAGTGAGGAAAACTCAAAACCCAAGCCCAAACACCCACAAACCCAAAGTGATTGAGCATCACTGAAGAGATTGTTCCTGTGTGGAACCGACGCTTGTTACCTTTGAGGACTGTGTATCCTCCAGACAGTTAGGCGTCATGGTCTGAGCATCCAAGAGGAATTGGATCGCCGAGTGACCAAGTTTGTGAAGGTTTGGAAGTCACCTGTGAAGACTTACCATGAGTGTTGGGCAAGGTCTGTGTGACTTTAGCTCAAAGAGAATACGGTGAGGACTGTGTGTCCGGGACTGTGTGTCCTCGAGTTTAAATACTCAGCCGCTCCAACCAGACGTACAACTGTCACAGCAGTTGAAACTAGTCTACCAAATCATTGTCTTCACCAAGTCAACTGGTTCTATTTCCTCAACCCTTTCATTTCCTCATTCGTGTGTTGATGAACCTGATCATTACTGTTTGAAGACTTTGACTGAAGACTTTCTCTATTTCCTCAATCCTATTTCTTCAGTCACATAGTCTTCAGCCTGCTTATCCTGTTATCATGCTTTCTGTACTCTGTGTTTGTTTTCATTTCATCATGATGACTATGCTATTGCTCTGTTATGCTTATACATGAGTACTTATTCCGTTGCTAGTATGTCGTTACTTAGGAATTTCTTCACCTAGAAATTCCTCAGGAACAAATTTGTAAAAATTGCCTATTCACCCCCCCCTCTAGTCCACCGGATCGATCTTGATAATGGATGCTTTGTTTATCTACTTGTTTGGCAATTGCCAAACCCTAGTTATTGTTACTCAAATTGTAGGGCAGGTTAACTACCCTAATCTAGATTGGCAACCTGTCGAACTTGAGCTCCGACGGCTGCATATGTGCTTCGAAATCCTCTAGGATCACATCATGCTTACTGATGTGCCAGGGCGAGCCCTCCCACACGCGGTCGCGATCCCGCTTGGACTCAAACTCAACAGCAAACATGTTCTCCCCAAGCGGCCTGAAAACCAGCCCCCTAGGGTTACCCAAGCTGGTCGAAGGGCATTAATGATGGTGTTGATGTGGAATAGGTTGCGGTATAGAACCTTCTCCGCCAGCAGCCACTTCTCCGGTACACCCTCGTCGGAGTCGTCGATCACCAGCGGCATCGCCTCCTCTTTAGAGATGTCGATTTTCCCAAGCGCCTGCTCCATCTGCGCCCGTGCTGAGCACGGCGAGAGAGCGCCACTGCGTTGCCATCCCTTGCCGGCGGCTGATGTTGCCATCATCCCCGTGCTTACCAGTGCGCCTCGCCAAGGAGATCGGTGGACGCCTTCGTATCCACCTAACCCTAATTGCTGCCAAGGGTGTTTAGGGACGGCCGAAATCTCTCCCTAATAATAAAGCACAGATTGAGTCTCCGGGTTCACCGTCGCGTCCATTTTACACAAAGATCCCTGATGTTTTATTTATTAAACCCGCAGTCTATGTTATAAGTCAATGTCAATGCGAACCGGTAAAGGTGAAATAAAAAAACTGGCACCCGCATGGCCCTGCCTGGTTGCCTCCCAATCCCATCTCCGCCTCGTGCCACAGCTCGCCCCGCCTGACCACGCGCCGCCGCCGCCCCACATCCGCGACCGACCCTTGATTGCCAAAGAGCGAGAGGGGGAGCGCGGCGTTGGATCTCGGCGCCCCCAGCCCCCCTTCCCACACAGCCCTGCCGCATCGCCGCCGTGCATCGGAACCGGTGCGGCATTGACAGGGGTTGTCCGCGCAGATCAAAGTTAGGTCCTCCCCGCTGGCCTCAGGCCCAAGCCCCCGAGGAAGGCTGTTGTGCGCCGAGGACGTTGAGAGCACGAGGCGGCTGGACGATGGCTACCACAACGATGCACGAGAAGGCTAGCCCGAGGCTAATGATGTGAGAGGGTCGGAAAGGTGCTCAGTTTTATAAGGGCATGGCCAATGCGCTGCCTCAAGGGTGATGCCCCATGTGCCAACTCGGCTCGGATGATGCGTTGGCATAAAAGCTATAGCCTCAAAACCAAAGTGGGATCCTGCAGAGGAGGCTGCATCCCCGGCTGAAAAAGGTAAGAGAGAGAAGGATTTCTCACAGGGAGGGGAGGTGGCAGGTGCTGGAAGAGAGCGTAAAGACAAAAGGAGCAAAATATGATGATATCACAGGGAGTAGCTTGCATTGGACGAGTGTGGTACAAACCAATAGCTTCATTTAACTTTAACTATGTGAACAACTTGAAACCACACCATTCTAGTGCTACCATTGCTCATGCCCTAAGTATCTAAGGGCATGTACAATGCATAGCCTTAAGGTGATGCCTCGCATGCCATGTAGGATCGGATATGACGTAAAGTAGGTTTGGATAGGGAAGCGGGATCCTCTCCACAAGGCGGGTGCTTAAAGAGAAAAAGTGTGGTCCGATGACAAAAGCTGAAAAGGTTGGAGTGAAAAGTAGAGATGCATGTATACTAGAATCTTTATTTTCTATTTTTTTAATGAGGCCCACTAGTGGTAGCTTGCATTAGGGAGAAAAAATAAATGTAGATGCCTCAAATTACTTTTTGTCATGGGGCATATGTATCCATATGCCATCGTTGTACATGCCCTAACAAGTACTGGCTACGGAGGAAGCGTTTTCGGCCATGCGGTGACCGAACTGTCCTAGTAAAAAAGTGATCCGACGTCACCGCAGGGTGTACGGCAGGTCTGCCACGTATCTCATTGCACGCACATCCCTAGCCCGACCCCGACGTACCCGTCCCATCCGATCCCTGCTCCCTCTCTCGCTCTCGCCGCGCAGTACCAGCAGCTGCCATGGATCTACTACCGCCGGCGTCAGAGGCGCCGGCCGGTGGCGGCGCAGTTGGGGGCCGAGGGCTGCGACGCGGGGTCGGGTTCCCGTCGCTCAAGCTGGTGAACGTGTCCATGGAAGAGGCCCTCCCAGCCGAGCCCGCCGGCGTCGCCTACGGCCGCCTCACCAACGGACTCACCTACTACGTCCGCTCCAACCCCAAGCCCCGCATGCGCGCAGCCCTCTCCCTCGCCGTCAAGGTCGGGTCAGTACTCACTCTCTAGCGTGCCTCCCTTTCGCTCGACCTGCTCCTCCGTTCCCTTAGTTCGTTTGTTTTGGGGGTATATCTG
Source organism: Triticum dicoccoides (assembly GCF_002162155.2). Taxonomy (NCBI): domain Eukaryota; kingdom Viridiplantae; phylum Streptophyta; class Magnoliopsida; order Poales; family Poaceae; genus Triticum; species Triticum dicoccoides. The sequence continues at coordinate 341,148,622 of NC_041385.1, forward strand.
TATGTGTCTGGATTTGATTCGCGCGCGCAGGTCGGTGGTGGAGGAGGAGGACGAGCGCGGGGTGGCGCATATCGTCGAGCACCTCGCCTTCAGCGCAACGTCACGCTACACCAATCACGACATCGTTAGGTTCCTCGAGAGCATTGGCGCAGAGTTTGGCGCCTGCCAGAACGCTCTCACTTCCTCTGACGAAACCATCTATGAGCTGCTCGTGCCTGTGGACAAGCCCGGACTGCTCTCCCAGGCAATCTCCGTCCTCGCAGAGTTCAGCTCCGAGGTAATAATGGGGTTTCGGCCTTCCATCCACTGCCATTAACTAGTGTGTAGTTGGCTGATGCTCGTAAATGTTGTGGAGAAGGTTCGGGTTTCAGCGGAGGATCTGGAGAAAGAAAGGGGTGCTGTGCTGGAGGAATACAGGGGCGGGCGCAACGCCACTGGGCGGATGCAGGACTCCCACTGGACATTGTTGTTTGAGGGTTCTAAGGTATTGCTCTCTGTCCTGCTATAAACGGGAAATCTACAATAATCACTTGTTCCATCACATTGATGTGCAAGAGCCGTTTGTGGGTTTCAGTTTAAGTAGCGAACCTCTTCTATGAAGGGTAGGGTCTGTGCTCTGTGGCGCATTGTGTTTTCCTAATGGGATTCAATGGTGTTGTATTTACAACTGTAGACCTTTGTAAATGGTATGATTTGTTAATGTCCTTCTGTTCAGTATGCAGAATGTTTGCCGATAGGTACAGAGAAGGTGATACGGACTGTTACACATGAGGCAGTTAGAAATTTTTATCATAAGTGGTACAATCTAAGCAATATGGCTGTCTTTGCAGTGGGAGACTTCCCAGATACACAGGTCTGTATTTGCTCCCGTTGGCATATTTGAAATCCATTTATCCATAATATTACTGCCATTTTTGTGTGTAACTCTTGACTAACTGCAGGCTGTTGTTGAGTTAATAAAGGAGCATTTTGGTCAGAAAGCCTCAATTTCCTGCCCTCCACTGGTTATACCGGAGTTTCCAGTTCCATCGCATATTGAACCTCGATTTTCATGCTTTGTGGAATCCGAAGCTGCAGGGGTCAGTACTTTATAATCTGGGATATATTTTCTGTCTAACTGTGATGTTTCTAATGAGACACCTTTTATCTGTTTTCTTGTACCAAAAACAGTCAGCTGTTGTTATTAGCTGCAAGATGCCTGCCGGTGAAATTAAAACAGTCAAGGATTATAGGGACTCATTGGCAGAATCAATTTTCCATTGTGCTCTGAACCAGAGGCTCTTCAAACTATCTCGTAGGAGGGATCCTCCATACTTCTCTTGCTCTTCAGCTGCAGATGCTCTTGTCCGTCCGGTGAAGGCATATATTATGACATCCAGTTGTCGCGAAAAAGGCACGGTTGAGGCTCTTGAGTCTATGCTAGTGGAGGTATTAAACGGAGATAGATTTCTTGCCATGGCACCCTGCATTAACAAAAATCTAATGGTCAACCAACTGGTTAGAATAACAAAATATCATGGGAAGTTCCAGTGAGCCAATGAATGTGGTTTCTTGAAAGAATGTGGTTTATCTAATCTTGAGATGTTTGACATCAAAGTGATCCCTTTTACAATATCTTTTCTGAAGGTTGCTAGGGCACGGCTCTATGGATTTTCTGAACGTGAGATATCCATTGTGCGTGCTTTAATGATGTCAGAGATCGAGTCTGCATATCTGGAGCGTGATCAAATGCAATCAACCAGCTTACGTGATGAGTATCTGCAGGTTCTCATAATTCTGTCTCTTAACATTTCTCCAGTTTAGGTTTTGTAGAATTTACTTCATTGCATGTTTAGGAACCGAACTATTAACTAGGTTCGGTCAAGTGCCATGTGTTTTATGAATTTATTCTTCAGACCTTAATGTAGTTAATATTATCTCAGCTCCTGTATTTTTTCCCTGGTACTTCTGCGATCAATTGTTCTAGTAATATGATTACAAACTACAGGTTTGCTTAATATATCAGTTGAGTCACATGATCCCCATCATCAATTTGCTAAGCATACTAGTGGCATTTCCTTCACCCATTGCAGCATTTTCTTCGCGAGGAGCCTGTTGTCGGGATTGAATATGAAGCACGGTTGCAGAAGACTCTTCTTCCATGTAAGTACACTCGCGTGCTACCTAGTGTAAGAGTTCATTTTTAGGCTTTGTTATGCTATTCAATTTTCTTTTCAATGAATTCATTGCTTTTCAGTTTACAGTGTTATTCTGACATTTTTTTCTTCAAAATTGTCTCTGTCTCTATCTTTACTTCAACCAGACATTTCTTCTGCTGAAGTGGTGAAGTTTGCGGAAAATTTTTCAACAACCAGTAGCTGTGTTATCAAGATAGTTGAGCCCCGGGCCCATGCTTCTCTGGAGGATCTGAAAGCTGTTGTATTGAAAGTTAACACTCTAGAAGAAAAGAGGAGTATTCCTCCCTGGGAGGAAGAGCAAATCCCTGAAGAAATTGTTAGCCAAAGTCCAGTGCCAGGGTATTATGGCATTATCATTTTCTTATTATACAAATGGAATTGATCTTTTGCTCATGATGAACCGTCTTTTTAAGTGATTATTTGAATAATTTGTGTGCATTTATCTGCCCACAGAAGCATCTTAGTATTCCGCACATTCTTACTGTTGTACTGGCCAAATTTCATCACAGAATTATTGTTGATAAAGTGGAGCACCCAGGCATAGGTGCCACTGAGATGATACTATCTAATGGGATGCGAGTTTGCTACAAGTGTACTGACTTTCTTGATGATCAGGTTAGTACTATTACGGTGCTAATACCATTCGGCAACATCCAGGCCTTTTTACCTTATTATTCTTGATGAAAGTGACACATCTGCAATTTATGTTGTAACCTTTCCTCCATCTTTTTAGAACATATCTTTGAAAGAAAACTCTCTTGCATTTACTATGAAGTTCTTGTGGAGCAGACGAAGGATCCCAAACCTGGTCAATGTGTGTTGTGGCGGCGCTGTTGTCCAGATAGCGTCGTGCTCCTCCTCCTATGGGTCAGCACCCACATGGGCCTGGGCCTTATGGTCCAGCAGTACTTGGGCTCTTATACAACACTCCCCCTCAAGAGGGGTGATATCTATCTACCATTCCTATCTTGTCACACACTAAGTTGCATTCTCTGGTTCCAGTCCTTTAGTCAAGCAAGCAATCTGCAATTTGTTGCCTTGAACTCACATACTCTATCTCGATAATCCCAACGTCCAGCTGTTCTTTGATAAAGAATCTGTCTATCCCCACATGTTTGGTTCTGTCATGTTGAACTGGGTTGTTTGCTATATTAATTGCCGACTTGTTGTCACACCATACATTCATGCAACTAGTCTTCAATATCTTCTGCTCTTCTAATAGATTCCTTGTCCATAACAACTCACTCAGTCCCTGAGACATGGCTCTATTCAGCCTCTGCAGTTGATTTGGAAATAAGAGGTTGTTTCTTGCTTCTCCAAGACACTAGATTTCCTCCTACAAAAACACAATGGCCTGAAGTTGATCTCCTGCCATCCAGGTAGCTAGCCCAATCAACATCACAATAACCATCTACAACAAGGTGTCCATGACTCTTGAACAACAGTCCTTTCCCAGGAGTACCTTTCAAGTATCTCAACAGTCCTCAAGATGTTCACTTCCAGGCTCATGCATGTATCTGTTCACAACACTTACTGCAAATGACACAAGTACAACAATGTTCGCACCAATTGTTGATATTTTTCTTTATCCACCAGATCACCTTTATGGTTTTGTTCAATTGGGGTTGAAGCTGCTTGACAACCCAACATCCGAAGTTGCCAACATCACAGAGAAGGTCCAAGGTATACTTTCTTTGAGAAAGAGCTGGCCAGTTCTATACCAACGAAGTACTTGAGTCGACCAAGATCCTTAACTTCAAAGGCCTTACTCAAGCACCTCTTTAACCTTGCTATCTCTACGCCATCATCTCAGATTATAATGATACCATCTGCATAAACTGCAAGAATGGCATTTTCCCCTTCAGACTGTATAAAACAGTGTATGGTCACGATTGCATTGTTCATACCACATGTCACACACCGCCTGTCTGAACTTGTCAAACCAAGCTCTTGGAGACTGCTTCAGTCTGTAAAGGGTGTTCTTTAACCTGCATACCTTGCCAGCAGTCTCAGAAGTCAAGAAACCTGGTGGGATCTCCATGTAGACCTACTCTTGCAAGTCCCCACGCAAGAAAGCATTCTTCACATCAAGTTGATGTAAAGACCACCTGAAATTTGCTGCACAGGAGATCAGAATCCATACAGTATTCGCTACTGGAGCAAAGGTCTCATCATAGTCAATGCCGTAGGTCTGGTTGTACCCCCTCACCACCTCTGTAAGCCTTTATAAGATCATTTAGATCACTAAAGTAGTGATCTAAAAGATCTTATAAAAGTTAGGGAGTAGTGATCGAAAAGATCTTATAAAAGTTTACAGAGGGAGTAGTGATCTAAAGGATCTAAAAGACCTTTCAATCTTCCCTTCTGCATTTTGTTTCACAATGTATACCCAATTGCAGTTGACTGTCTTCTTTCCTGATGGAAGAGGTGCCAGTACCCATGTCTTGTTCTTACACAAAGCCTCCAACTCCACCATGGCCATACGCCATTTTGAGGCCTCCATTGCCTTCAAGTCGGTCGGAATTGACATAGACTAAGAGAAGCAACAAACACTTTGTAGGCTGGAGATAATGCTTCATAGGAGACATAATTCCCGAAATCATTGACATCGAACCCAGATCGTTTTTCTGGTATGCCTGCTTTTGCTCGAGTAGTTCTCCTCGGAGCAATTGGCCAATCAATCGATCCTTCAGCCTGATCCCCATCAGAGATGGAAATCACGTAAGTACTAACCTGTTGTTCAGTCAGTGGCTGATCTAGTTGCTCCTCCTGATGTGCAACGCCATCACCTCGCTTCCGTGAATACACCTTTAGTTGTTGCTCTTGCTCTGCCGTCCACCTCGGTACACTACCAGTCTGGTAGGAGCACCGTCTGCCTGGCTCGGCACCCCATCAGCCACAATCGGTCCTTCACTCGGTGGTATTATCTGTTTCTGAGGCTGCTGCACGCTTCGCTATACCGGAATAACATCCTCAACTGTGTGCCGTAACACTAAATTGGCACCATCGCAACTACCACTCTCCCCCTCTTGACCTATCACAGTAGACTGGGTATGATCAAGACTTTCAAATAATCCACTAAGATCAATTTTCTCACCATAAAATGGTTCGGATTCCATGAAGGTGACATCCATGCTCACAAAGGTCCTCTGTTCAAAAGGACTCCCAACACTTGTAGCCTCACTGCCCATAAGAATACCCAATGAAGATTCACTTGACGGCCCGTGGATCTAATTTGCCCACAGATGGCCTGTGATCCCCGACAAAGCAGACACAACCGAACAGCTTGGTAGGAACCACAAAATCATTGTTTCCCAGAAGCAACTCAGAAGGTGACTTTATACCTAGTACTCTCGATGATGTGCGATTGATCAGGTATGTTGCAGCCATCACAACTTCACTCCACAAGAATATGTTGGTTTGTCAGGGATCCAATCACTAGACTTTCAGCACATTCATAGTAAGCATCAGTGATCGAGCAACCCCCAGAATGTATCAGTTCTTCCTTTCAGCCACTCCATTCTCCATTCTGAGAAGTGTCCAGACATGAGGTTTGACGCAAAATCTCTTGCTCTGATAAGAAAGTCCCAAACGCTTTGTTCACATACTCAGTGCCATTATCAGTTCTTGTCATTTGTACCTGAACATTGTAGTGATTTTTCACATAGGCATAGAAATTCTTGAAGCATGGAAAGTTTCATCTTTGTGATGCATCAAATAGACCCATGACAATAAAGGTCACAAAATACCTTGCACCACTAACCGACACCACATGGCTTGTCCATCCATTCGAGTGAACAAGCATGAATGGAGATATACCTTTAAGTCCCTTGCTCACATAAGATGTCCTCGTGTGTTCTGCAAACTCACACACTCACATTTTAGGTTTTAGCTTGTTCTTATCTACTACATTCATTACAGCAGGAAACAACTTGTACATTTAGCAAAGGATACATGCCCCATTCTGCAGTGATGTTTCATCATCGATGACTCTTTCTTCCACAATCGCCGCAAACACTGAGCTGCCCATCTGACCAAGCCCACGGTCCATGTACCTCCACAGTCCCCTATGCCTTATTCCAGTCCCAATTCTCATTCCAGTCGGCTCTGTCCTGAACCAAGCACATTCCTCTGTCGGTGTTATCCTACAGTCCACATGGTTGATTAGAGCACTCAGAGACACCAGATTGACCAGGAAAGCTGGCACATGTAGGACCGAAGATAGCTTAATAGTAGGGGTACATTGAACTGTCCCAATGCCCTTAATATGCCGCAATTTCCCGTCAGCAGTACATATACTGTTACTTGGAGAGGGAATGTGCTGATCATATGACTCAAATTCCCTGAAGTCACCTGCAACATGTTGAGATGCACCAGAGTCTAATACCCACTCCGGATCATTTATGTGAGCAGCAATTGTGGCCTTTTCAGTGTTGCCCTCATTAGAATAGATAAAATGAGCCAAACTTGGAAGACTTGTATCCTCGTGGCTATCATGCTGTTCGGTCTCACCCGTATTCTCTACTTCATGCATCACTTCGCAGGGGGAAAGCAGCAAAGCACACGCCTGCTGCCACATACTTGCTGCACATGTCCACAGCAAACCATCGCCATTCGCCTTCGCCTTCTCTGCCTCGCGCAGCTCACACCTGCCCAACACATGCGTCCTCTTCCGGTCATGGTCTCTGCCAAGTCGTTGAACATATCCACAACCTCACTACCTACGATCTTCCCAGGCAGCCACACGCAGCAGTTAGCCTTCCTCCTTGAATAGCCACACGCAGCAGCAACACCTCCAGCAGAAGCAGCACAACACAGGCACCACCAGCTCCTACTTTACACTCCAAGACAGCAGCAGCTAGTCAGCGGCCTCCAGCACCACCTCTTCTTCCACCTCCTTCCTCTCCAATCAGCAGAAGCAGCAGCTCCAGTCATACCCAATCTCTTCTTCTCCACTATTTTCTGCCCCCCTACTCTAAAATCAGCACGTACGCAGCAGCAAGTACCACACAGTAGTAGCACATACCACACAGCAGCAGCATTCTCTTTCAATCTCCATCCCGGCGAACGCACACCACGTGCAGCCAAAGCCGCCGCGCCTCGCCTGCCGGAGATGCGCCCCGTATCCAGCTCGCACGCAGCCACGTCGCCCCGCTGTACCCCGCCATCGCCGCCGCCGCCTATGCCCCTCTCTCTGATACCATGTGGAGCAGAGGAGGGATGCCTAACCTGGTCGATATGTGTTGTTACGGTGCTGTTGTCCAAGACAGTGTCGTGCTCCTCCTCCTATAGGTCAGCACACACATGGGCCTGGGCCTTTATGGGCCAGCAATACTTGGGCACATATACCATAGATCTGCATACCTCTCCATATCAGGTTTTATTGCAAGTTTATTAGGTTAAACCACATATATGGTGTAATTAGAATCAAGATCGGGTCTAACTTCTAAATATAATAGGGTTATGGCGATCGAGGATAAATTTCTGTCCTTGGATGTTTCTAGGCGGTGCTGTCTTGCCAGCTTGAATTCATTTGCCAAACTTTTAGAAGTTCTGTATTGACATTTTTCCTTTTCAGTGGTAAAACATTGACATATGTTCTCTAATGAGTGATATGAAAAATGTAGCTTTCAATGATTCTGTCAGCACCGCACCTACGGCTGGAAGACAAGAGATTCATAGATAAAAGTTATTCCTATGAACAATTTTTACTGCAAAAGTACTAACTTTGTGCATTTGGGGACCTACCTATGGCACATCCATTTTGTGAGTCATAGATAACAGTTGAAAGCTGCTACTTTTAGTTTGAAGATCTAGAGATAGTACAACACTTAGTAGTATATTTGCTCTTTTGTGTTTTGCTACATGATAAAAGAAATAAATGACATATTATACTTATAAGATATATAATTCAGCATTCAGTATAGTTTTGGACAAAACAGTTAAGAGTAATTGTTGTTGATTACCAGGCAAGCGCATGAACTCAGTACTGGGTACTATTAGTTTTTTTCTCTCGAGAAAACGCAAAGGACCTTTGTGTTTCATTGCATTGAAAAGGTAGAGTTTCGATACAATCCTCCTAGGAGGTCAAGTACAAATGAGGATCAGTGAAACTAGTGCACATCCCAGGTGGACGGCAGGACGGACGACGCGAAGGCCGCGGGCACCAGCTCGTGCCCACTGCTGGGCTTCATCCTTGATCCTGGAGACCAGGACGTGAACCAAGGGCTGGGCGCCGTCGAAGATGCATTCGTTGCGTTGCTTCCATATAATTCCACGGCGTCAGGAGGGCAATGGAAGCTAGGCCTTTGCGCATCGGTGTCGGCGTGTCTTGCCTGGCGTGCAGCCACCTGTCCATGAGCGAATCTTCGTGGCTTGGTCCTGCGGTGGTCATCCGTAGCCAGGAGAGGATTTCGTGCCAAGTCTGCCTGGAGAAGGGGCATTCAAGGAGGAGGTGGCACATCGTCTCTGGGGCTTGGTCGCATAGTGGGCATCGAGGTTGGTGCTGGAGGCCACGCCTAGCCAAGCGATCAGTTGTCCAACACCTATCCTGGTCTGCCAACCAATGGAAGAACTTCACCCGCGGTGGCGCCCAATTCTTCCAGATGAGCTTCCAAGAGAAGTTGTGGATCCCTGGAAGGTGGCTAGGCTGCAGGAGCTAGCAGTGTAAGTACCGGAGGCCGTCCATCTCCAAACTAGCTGGTCAGGGGCGTCCGAGAGCGTGATGTGCTTGATCGCTAGCCAGACATGAAGGTATTGCGCAATCTCATGTATACTGGGTACTATAGTAGAAACAAGACATTTGTGACCTTTGGTTTTTCTGTCTCACTTTAATCATTCGGCCTTGATGAACTAACCATGCACTGAGAAAGTTAATTTAGTGATTGCTATCAATTGGAAGCTTGAGTCATAGTTTTTTTGCATGGTGCATGGGGACCGATTATTCTGGTCCGGCTGGTAGTTTGGGACTTGGTTCTCAATGTTATCAGCGCGTATGCCCTGCAAGTAGGCCATAATGTGAACACCAAGAGGGAGTTCTGGGAATGTCTGGAGGACATGGTTAAGAGTGTACCTATTGGCGAGAAGCTCTTCATAGGAGGAGACCTCAATGGCGACATAGGGGCTTTGGCTATGGCTATATGGCATCAGGAATCAAGGAGAAGATGTCTCAAGCTTCACTCTAGCCCAGGACATCATCATAGCTAACACCCTCTTTAAAAAGAGAGAATCACATCTAGTGACTTTTAGTAGTGGTCAATACTCTAGCCAGATTGGTTTCGTCCTCTCGAGAAAAGAAGACAACCGTGCTTGCCTAGATTGTTAGGTGATACCTGGAGAGAGTGTCGTCCCTCTCAATATAAGCTTGTGGTGGCTGACTTCCGCATTCGGATTCGTGTCTAGCGGGTGAAGCGCGCCAAAGTCGCTAGAACGAAGTGGTGGAAGCTCACGAGGGAGGCAACTCATACTTCCAAGGAGAGGGTCATTAAGGAGGGCCCTTGGGACGAAGGAGGTGATGCAGACAATATGTGGATGAAGATGGCGACTTGCATTCATAAGGTGGCTTCAGAGGAGTTTGGAATGTCCAGGGAAAGTAGAACTGAAGCTAAAGATACCTGGTGGAACGATGATGTCCAGAAGGCTATTAAGGAGAAGAAAGATTGTTTTAGACACCTGCATCTGGGTAGGAGTGCAGTCAACATAGAGAAGTACAAGGTGGCAAAGAAGGCCGCAAAGCGAGCTTTGAGTGAAGCAAGGGGCCGGGCATATGAGGACCTCTACTGGCGCTTGGACACGAAGGAAGGCGAAAGGAACATCTATGAGATGGCCAAGATCCAAGCGAGGAAGACAAGAGATGTCGACCAAGTCAAATGCATCAAGGACGAAGCAAATTAGCTTCTGGGGAAGGACGAGGAGATTAAGCATGGATGACGGGAGTACTTCGACAAGCTGTTCAATGGTGAGAATGAGAGCTCTACCATTGAACTGGACGACTCCTTTTGATGATACCAAAGACGTTTTGGGCGGCGAATCTAGGAGTCTGAGGTTAGGGAGGCTTTAAAAGGGATGAATGGTGGCAAGGCCGCAAAGCGAGCTTTGAGTGAAGCAAGGGGTCGAGCGTATGAGGACCTCTACTGGCGCTTAGACACGAAGGAAGGCGAAAGGAACATCTATAAGATGGCCAAGATCCAAGTGAGGAAGACAAGAGATGTCGACCAAGTCAAATGCATCAAGGACGAAGCAAATTAGCTTCTGGGGAAGGACGAGGAGATTAAGCATAGATGACGGGAGTACTTTGACAAGCTGTTCGATGGTGAGAATGAGGGATCTACCATTGAACTGGACGACTCCTTTGATGATACCAATAGACGTTTTGTGCGGCGAATCTAGGAGTCCGAGGTTAGTGAGGCTTTAAAAAGGATGAAAGGTGGCAAGGCGTTGGGCCCTGGTTGTATCCCCATTGAGGTGTGGAGAGGCCTCGGAGACGTAATGATAGTATGGCTAACTAAGCTTTTCAACCTCATTTTTCAGGCAAACAAGACGCCAGAAGAATGGAGGCGGAGTATATTAGTACCAATCTTCAAGAACAAGGGGGATGTTCAAAGTTGTACTAATCACCTTGGAATTAAGCTGATGAGCCATACAATGAAGCTATGGGAGAGAGTATTTGAGCACCGCTTAAGAAGAATGACAAGCGTGACCAAAAATCAGTTTGGTTTCATGCCTGGGAGGTTGACCATGGAGGCCATTTTCTTGGTACGACAACTTATGGAGAGATATAGGGAGCAAAAGAAGGACCTGCATATGGTGTTCATTGACTTAGAGAAGGCCTACGATAAGATACCGCAGAATGTTATCTGGTGGGCCTTGGAGAAACACACAGTCCCAACGAAGTACATTACCTTCATCAAGGAGGACATCTCCTTATACATCCCTTGTGACCTCATCCATCACCAAAGCAAAAAAGATAAGTGCTCAAGGCTGACCCTTGGTGCAGTCCTATTTTAAATTAGAAGTCATTAGTGTCGCCATCCCTTGTTTGAACACTTGTCACAACATTATCATACATGGTGTATGCTCTTTGCGGATGATGTGATGCTAGTCGATGATAGTCAGACGGGGGTTAATAGAAAGTTAGGAGACAAACCTTGGAATCAAAAGGTTTTAGGCTTAGTAGAACTAAAGTCTAAAACTGATTACATGAGGTGCAGTTTCAGTACTACTAGGCATGGGGAGGAGGTTAGCCTTGTTGGGCAGGTGGTACCTCGAATGACGCCTTTCGATATTTGGGGTCAATGTTGTAGAAGGATAGTGATATCAATGAAGATGTGAGCAAGCTGGATGGATGAAGTGGCGCCAAGCTTCTTGCAGTCTTTGTGACAAGAGAGTGCCACAAAAGCTAAAAGACAGGTTCTATAGGATGGCGATTCGACCCGCAATGTTATATGGCGTTGAGTGTTGGCCGACTAAAGGCGACATGTTCAACAGTTGGGTGTAGCGGGGATGCGCATGTTGAGATGGATGTGTGGCCACACAAGAAAGGATCGGGCCCGGAATGATGATATACAGGATAGAGTTGGGGCAGCACTGATTAAAGAGAAGCTGGTTCAACATCATCTGAGATGGTTTGGGCATATTCAGCGCAGGCCTCCAGAAGTGCATAGCGGACGGCTAAAGCGTGCTGATAATGTCAAGAGAGGTCGGGGTGGACCAAACTTGACATGGGAGGAGTCCGTAAACAGAGATCTGAAGGACTGAAATATCACCAAAGAACTAGCCATGGACAGGGGTGTGTGGAAGTTAGCTATCTACATGCAAGAACCATGAGTTGGTTTCGAGACCGTATGGGTTTCAGCTCTAGCCTACCCCAACTTGTCTGGGACTAAAGGCTTTGTTGTTGTTGTTGCAGTTATCATTTACCTTTGGTTACTTTGTGATAAGGACGTGTTTCATTCTTTTTATATGTTGAACTATATGAAGGTTGTTTTTACTGGGTTTGCCTATGGTGGCCTGTCCGAATTATCTGAAGATGAATATACTTCATGCACAATGGGCTCGACAATAGCAGGAGAAATTGGTATTTTTGGCTACAGACCTTCTGTCTTGATGGACATGCTTGCTGGCAAGAGAGCTGAAGTTGGTACAAAAGTTGGGGCGTACATGAGATCATTTTCTGGCGATTGTTCACCTTCAGATCTTGAGATTGGTTTACAGGTTTGCCTATCTTCAAGCATTCTTAATTGAGCATAAAGTGTGTTCTAATTTACAGGAACATGCTGACGGCACTATACACATAGCAATCATATCACTTGTATCTGTGAAAAGTGGGTCTATGCTTATCCTTGACTGCCTTCTGAAATACAGCTTGTCTACCAACTATTTACAACAAAGGTGGAGCCAAGGGAGGAAGAAGTAAAAATAGTCATGCAAATGGCGGAGGAAGCTATCTATGCTCAGGAAAGAGATCCTTACACTGCATTTGCAAATCGTTCACGGGAAATAAATTATGGGAACTCCTACTTCTTTAAGGTACACCTTAATAAGCTGAACACTGATAAGTTCCCAATGCTTTCTTCCTATTATTTCTTTATTTAAATTTAAATTTACAAGCTCCATTATGCAGCCAATTAGAATAAGTGATTTGAAGAAAGTGAATCCAATCAGAGCATGTGAATATTTCAACATGTGCTTCAAGGATCCATCAGCTTTTACCGTTGTAGTAGTTGGAAACATAGACCCAGCCATCTCAATCCCACTGATTTTGGAGTACCTGGTATGTTCTGTTCCTCTTCTGATTGTTACAAAGTAGATGCCAAACCCTTGTAATGCTGATGGACTCTTCTTTTTTGTAGGGTGGGATACCAAAGGTACAGGATACAGTTCAGCCACTTAGTCGTGAGGATCTAAAGGGATTGCCCTTCAAGTTTCCGGAAACCATAATTAGGTTTGCTGCTGTTTTTTTCTTTCACTAATTATATCAGTTGCACACGTGCAGGGTGTAGCAACCACACAGTTTCTTTTTTCCTTTTCCTGAAATTATCCTGCCAAACACTAGTAATCTTACCCTGATCCGGATACGGTGGCAAGTAGACCTGAAGGATTGGAGTATCACCAAAGAACTAGCTATGGACAGGGGTGCGTGGAAGCTTGCTATCCATGTGCCAGAGCCATGAGTTGGTTGCGAGATCTTATGGGTTTCACCTCTAGCCTACCCCAACTTGTTTGGGACTAAAGGCTTTGTTGTTGTTGTTGTGTTGTTGCAGAGAAGTTGTCCGCAGCCCTATGGTTGAAGCTCAGTGCTTCGTCCAACTAGGGTTTCCAGTGGTTCTAAAGAGCACAATGATGGTATGCAGCCCTTGAAATAATATAATACTCCCTCCGTCCCAAAATTCTTGTCTTAGATTTGTCTAGATACAGATGTATCAAGTCATGTTTTAGTATTAGATACATTCCTATCTACACAAATCTAAGACAAGAATTTTGGGACGGAGGGAGTACTATAATAGTTTATTTCAAAACCTAACCTTGATCTTACACTATATTCTGCTCTATGCGAAGACGGAGGATATTCACTATGTCGGATTTTTAAGTAAACTTCTCGAAACAAAAATCATGCAAGTACTCCGCTTCAAATATGGACAGGTAAAATATCCTGGGCAAGCAAAGACCATCTGGATTGATTGTTCCCTTCCAACATGGACTGCAGCATTTAGAGTTTAGTACGTATAATGTATTTTTCGTTTTGCAGGTCTACTCAGTTAATGTAGGTGTCTTCTTAGGTGGCAACAAACCTTCTAGAAGTGGAGATGTTCGTGGAGACATAAGTGTGAATTTCTCATGCGATCCAGACATGTCATCTAGGCTTGTATGATTTATTGACTTTCTGGTTAAAATTATGTAGTCTTGTTATAAGAGGCTTCAGTTCGGAGTTGACACTCAGAATTTTTTCAGGTTGATTTTGTTCTGGAAGAGATATCATATCTACAGACAGAAGGCCCTTCTGAAGAAGATGTATGGACCATCCTAGAAATTGAACAAAGAGCACATGAAAACGGATTGCAGGTTTAGTTGATGTTTTTCTTTATGTACTTGTTATCCTGATATGGTTTGGCATTTTAATATTTACGACCATCCTAGGAATTGAACAAAGAGTGCATGAAAACGGATTGCAGGTTTAGTGGGAGTTATCTTTATGTAAATATTAATGCTGATATGGTTTGGCACTTTATATTACAGTTTTTTTTCTTGTGAAACTGCAGGAAAATTATTACTGGTTGGATCGAATTCTGCGGAGCTATCAATCAAGGATTTATTCGGGAGATGTTGGATCCACCTTCATGGTAGTGTGAAGCTTTCTATCTGTTATTGAGTTCATGTTTCTCCTGTTATTTGCTGGCTTACAAAACATATTATCAGCAGAGGAACATGCCTTCATGTTTTACAGACATTACCGATCATCACCAGAACATATATTTTTCAGCCTTACTTTCTTCTAGTTTAATTTGTATATTTGAAATGACGTGTTGTTGAGTGCTTACTTTCTTTTTTGCGCAGGTTCAAGATGAGGGACGTGTAAAAGTTAGAGAAGCTTTAACACCACAGGCCATGCAAATGGCCTTGCGAAGGGTGATATCTTTCCCATGTAAAAAACAGTACACGGTAGTAATTCTTATGCCTAAGTCATCTTGTTGGAATTCGTTGATATCGGTGGTTTGTTGGAGTTCTGGTGGATTTAGCAGAGATGCAAAGGTTAGATATTGTATTTACCATGGCATGCAATTCTCTCAGTTAAAATTTTCACCCAAAATGCGATCATTTTGATAATTCTCGCCCACTGTGCAGATTTTGGCTGGCATGGCTGGTGCACTGGTCGTAGCAGCCAGTTTGTGGAGATACTCACGGGGTGCATTGAGATCGTAGTGCACAGCACATTTAAGTTAAGAGCCAAATTGGTAGATGTTTGTTACCATCTCACCATCAGCCAACAAATCTGGTTGTTGGTGCGGTGATTCTTCATCACGGAAGAAGGTATACAGAAATCGGTAGCTAACTGATTCGTTGCTGCGTGTGTGTAAGATTGTAACAACATTGGTTTACTGCCACATGCGTGCGTGTAACAGCCGCTGATTACTACTGGCACCTCCCAGTTGATTCAAATGGTAGAATGCTTATACCAGATTCAGTTTTGTCGAGATCGATTGCATGTGCTTTGTGTACCCAGGATGACAAATAATAGATGTACCGTTTCATATGTGCTTTGCCATTTTATATTTTTTTTTTACATCAACACCATTTGCATCCTTTTCTTCTTCTCATGGTCATGGTTTTTCCTATTAACAAGACTAAAATCGTGCTTGCAAACTTCTGGGCAAAAGCCTCATAACGCATTGCTGCATTGTCCCTTAGGCCTTCGCCTCATGCACACGATTTGCATCAGGAGTCGGCAGAAGAGAATCAAGAGATGAATCGGCACATAGGTGGCCGTCCGGCTGACACCACTAGCTGCACCGACCAAAGCGGTGATTTGGAATTTTGTAAAGTAAAAGAAAAAGTGGTAATAGCATCTGGACAAGAGCAAGTACAGCAATCTACAACCATGCTCTCTCAATGGCAAGAACAAGTACAGCAAGGCTCCACCCTCAAATCTGACTTGGCTATTTCAGGTACCAAAATATATTCAGATGCTTCTTGGTATAAGAAGAATGTGCCTGGGTATGGTGGCAATCCGGCTACTGGTACTAGTGTTCACATCCTCTTCCCCAAAGACGATTCTGATTCAAGAATAATGATTCAAACCTCTACTCATGATGTTTCTTCACCTCTTATTGCTGAAGTTTATGCACTTCTATTTGCTGCTAAAATCTCTTGCTGGCTTCAGCTTCAACAAGGTTCTTTTCTCACTGACAATCTTTCATTACCAAAGATGGCTGCTTCAAGAGATATCAATAACACCAACATCAACTGGAGATGCAGACAGCCAATTAGCGAGTTCTTTCAAGTCTCTCATTCTCTTAATGATGTTTATCACATATCCAGGAATTGCTCACAATTGTGCTCATCAAGTTCTCAACTCGGGAGTAGAACCCGTCTTTAGTTGTTCACGTTCTTCTCATGCCAATGTACCTTGCCCTCCCTTCTCAACTTTCAGGTTCGGGGCTATGTAATTCATGTTCTACATTATCTATGAGTTGAATGAAAAAGTGGCGCTTGACGGCTCCTTCCTTGTGTTCAAAAAGAAAAAGAAAACATCTAGGGTTCAGAAATTTGGCAAACGTGGTCCGCAAACTAAAGATGTCACTCTGTTGTTAACAAACTTGGTCGGGTGTGGTAAGTAGAGCAGCCCGGGGAACCATTCTTGGGAGCTAGATTTTATTCGTGTTGTTCTAGCTGATGATGTAACTGTGATTCCAGATCAATAAAAATAAGCCTTTGGCGAATCGCGGTGATGTGTTGCCGATCTCGCTTGTAGGGAAGATCTGCTGCCGCAGCAACTATGGTGTTCTGAAATGATGGAGAAATGTCCTTCGCTCCCGACTCCAATGATTCGATGACTAGCAAGGTACGTCCTAACGGCTCGGGTTAAGGTTTGACCAATTTGGAGATATCATATTTGAGGTGTATTGAATCGATTCGATTGATGCTTTAAATGTTATACACGATTTCCATCAAAGATGGGACATGCCGTGCAAAAGATTTCCCTACACGACGCCTCTCTGGCTTTTTCAATCAGTTGACATCGAGAGAAAATTACTGGGATGTGAGTGACTTTTAACTCACTTTCAGTTGTTTCAACAACTCAGTTTTATGTTGTTTTAGTAATTGCAAGTTAGTTGTTTAGTAAATGCAAGATTAAGTTGTTTGATTAGCAGAACATGTCAACGAGATCCATCCCTCTACCCTCATCCTCGGCAAGGGAGGACTGTTGTGGTTGGTTGGCTTTGTTCTGAGCTGGCCGCCCGGGCACGCCCCCTTTTGTAGGTGGGTCTATTTCTTTTGTCCGTGCCCGACTGTTCCTTGAGGTCGCTTTGCTTCCTTATTACCTATATCTGGCTCATGCCTGAGTGGAGTTGTGGTCGTCCCTTTTTCCTCGGCTCGGCAAGCACGACATTCAATGCCACTTGGTTAAGCATGAACGGGTCCTTGACCAACGACAATGAATCGTATAGCAAGGGGCCGCCTTTCGCCAGTCAATTTTTAATGTCAACTTTGCAAATGGTGCATAGATTTTCGTACCGAGACTAAATGATGCAGAGCATCCCACGGTCATCCCCATGGACCTACCTACGTATCCCACGATACCACTTGAACCAATGACAAGAGCTCGAGCAAAGGCTATCGAAACTAAGGTGAACTCGCTCCTCTCCAAACTACCACTTTCTACATATGAGCCATGGCTACTACCTCAAGCGGAGACCCTATGTGTGATCAGGTACTTGGAGGAAAGCCACGGAGCAGCTACACCCAACGGACAAGACGACGAGGACACCAAGTACAAGGACCAAGAGGAAGAGCTAGCAGGAAGCTACAAACCACCGGACGATCGGTACTTGTTGGACGCCCGACGCCTGGGAGAACTAGCCAGCCAGACAAGTCCCAACCAGCGAACGCTACATCGGTCGGACGTCCGACGCGGACCGGACGACCGACACCTCCCAGCGCCCGGACAACCGAGCCACTCTGGACGACCGTTGCCACCAGTCAGCATGAAAACATCAGAAATCCGAAGGCCACCAGACGACCGACGCACCGGATGTCCGACCTCGACCAGAAATCCGATAGACGCCCATCAGAGCCAAAACGTCGGAAATCCGACACTTTTACCGAACCCCCGCAAGACACCGGACGACCGGTAACTGTCGGACATCAGGTAACTGCTGGAGGTCCGATACCTGTCTGTGCACAACGTGTTGGGCCGAGGCCCATGTACCCTTTCGTGACCCTAGACTATATATACTCCTCCTCCTCCCTCTTTTTAGGGTTAGCAATAGTTTAGCTCATTTGAGAGATAGAGCATTGCTCATCCACTTGATACCTACTCCATTGGAGGCCAAGTCCTCCATCTAGGATAAGATCCCCCAAGTGGATTCAAGCCCTCCACCTAGGAGAAGATCCCTAGTGGATTCAAGACCTCCTCTTGGAGAAGAACTAGCTACTTGTATCTTTCCTTTGTTGTCTTTGGACCTTGTGATCTCTTTGTGGTCATGGATCTAGCACATGTGTGATTGTTCTTGTTGATTTGAGTGTCTCTCTCGTGATTTCCCTCGTGTTCTTCGTGGGATCCCCTCCAAATCGTGAAGGATCGGCCTTAGGGTTTCCACCCAACGTCATCTTGGTATCATGAGCCTTGGTTGATCACGAGCCCATACCCCTTGTTTTCTAGCCTAATTTTGTTGATTTCATCCCCAATTTCGAAAATCCCCACAAAAATAGCCCCAATTGTTTTTTGTGATTTGTTGGTGTGATGAAGTTTTGTTGGATTTAATCCGCGGATTTGATGTGTTGCAGGTAGATCTAGCTTTCCCCCATCATTTCCATATATATTTCCATCATTTTTGCTTTACCGGTAACTGTCGGACTTCTGACACTTGTCTGTGCACAACGTGTTGGGCCGAGGCCCATGTACCCTTTCGTGACCCTAGACTATATATACTCCTCCTCCTCCCTCTTTTTAGGGTTAGCAATAGTTTAGCTCATTTGAGAGATAGAGCATTTCTCATCCACTTGATACCTACTCCATTGGAGGCCAAGTCCTCCATCTAGGATAAGATCCCCTAAGTGGATTCAAGTCCTCCACCTAGGAGAAGATCCCCTAGTGGATTCAAGACCTCCTCTTGGAGAAGAACTAGCTACTTGTATCTTTCCTTTGTTGTCTTTAGACCTTGTGATCTCATTGTGTTAATGGATCTAGCACATGTGTGATTGTTCTCGTTGATTTGAGTGCCTCTCTCGTGATTTCCCTCGTGTTTCCCCTCGTGTTATTCGTGGGATACCCTCCAAATCGTGAAAGGTCGGCCTTAGGGTTTCCACCCTACATCACTAAACATGGCAGACATTTGTCCATGCATATGGTCGTTCGCCTGCCACATGATATTGTAGTTGCTATGCATTGAAAATGCGGGCGGGGTTGAAGGCCTTCCAACCCCACCCGTTTCTCGCTTGTTTACCCCTTGCTCTGCATGTTTTGACTCGCCTGTTTGAAGGGCACTTCCCAAAGCTCAGTAACAACCCGCCTATTGCGCCCTGCCCAGTATCCTATGTGTCTACATGTTTGTTCGATGCCGCAAGGTAGGACTTTGTTTGGGCCAACTGCCTGGGTGCGCCTCCTTTCATATGTGGGTCCACATGCTATTGTTGGAAGTCATCTGCTTCTCCGGCACGTTCCTCTTGTTTCGGCGTTGCCGGGTACTTAAATGTTCAGATTCGGCCACCAAGGCACGCCACATTCTTTAGGTGGGTTCGCGTTCTGTTGTCGGAGGTCGATTTGCTTGCTTCCTTCCTATCTGGCTTGTGCCTGAGTGGAGTTGCGGTCGTTCCGTCTTTCTCTGCTCGAAAAGCATGTCATTCGTTGCCACCTGGTTAAGCATGGTAGATTCCTTCACCAACGATAATGAATCATATAACGGGGGGTCGCCTTTCTTTGAGATGGTTTCAGTGTCAATGCCACAAACATCGCATAGGTTTTCATACCTTGGCTGAACTATCATGAGGCATGAGCCTATGACAGTCATTCGTCCATGCACATGCTCGACCGATTGCCACATGATATTATGGTTGCCTTGCACTGAAAATCCAAGCGGGGTTGAATTCCTTTGCTTTACAGTCCCTCCCCGTGTGTTGCCCGTTGACCCCCTCACTCTGTGTGTTTTGCCTCGTATGTTTGAAGGGCACTTGCTTGTGCTTAGTAATGGCCCGACTATTTGGCTGCCCTGCCTGGTACTCCCTATGGATGCATGTTTGTTTGGTGCTAACGGGTAAGCTTATTCATAGTCACCCAAGGGACGAGACACCCTTTGCAGGACATTCATAAAACATGTTTGTATGTTACCTGGCTTCTTGGCTGCTATTGGCCTTTGTGCCCGTGGTGCAATGGGTATCTATATGTGTAAACAAAGATTTGCGATGCTTTATGTAAATTGGATAATGCCCTACGCGTTGCTGCAGAAATTTATAGCAATGAAATAATCAAAAATTAATTTATAATATATACGAATAATCTGCACCACACTCAACCTAAAGGTATATAGAGGATAGGTGCATATTATATTGCCTCGTGACATTTAAGTTCAATTATTTATTGTTGAAAAAAATGATGTGGATGGCTTGCTTGTGGCTGAAAGTGTAATGGTTGCATATGCACTTGATGATTAGGAGTGCTTGCATGTGGTGAAAAGTGATAAGTTAATTGGTTGCATGGGCTTGATGATATGCATGGCTTGCATGTGCATTTAAATGGGATCACTTACTTAGATATATAGGATATGTGTGCTTAACATACAAGATAAGTGAAAAGGAATGGATATGGGTGAGGACTGGGCTGAGACCCATGCTCATCGTTTGCGGATCATTCATAAAACATGTTGTTCATAGATTGATTGGCTTCTTGGCTACAAGGTCTTTGCACCTAGCAAAGTGCTCTAGATAAAAATATTCCACCGAAGCAAGAACCCTCGGAGAAAGACGACCAAGAGTTGATTGACACTCTAAGCGTAATGCTCATTGAGTTGATGAAGATAAAATAAAGTCCTCTGGACATGTCGAAGAGGATGTTGAGAAGGAAGTTGAGAGAGATGTTCAGCCAAGTGCTCAACCTTGAGCCTCAAGCCAACAAGGTGAATGTTGATAAAGAAGTTGCTCCTGAATCTGAGGCAAATCAGTATCTTGATTGCCTCCAATTCATGAAGAGAAATAATTAACTGCTAAAGGAACTGAGGATATTTTTATCAGAACCCAACCAAGAGAGATCCAAATTTCAATATAAAAAATGATGAAGGCTCGTCCTTCAATGTGTCAAGACACAGGAAATCTCGCCTTCTTTGGCAAAAAAATCCGTCTGAAGAAGTGCAAACTTCTGATGATGATAACTTCTGTACAGAAGATCAGAAAGTTTTTTATGCAAGGCTGCAATGCTACCGAGACAAAATCTTTCAGCATGAAACATTGAATGTCTTGATGATGCAAACTATGCCCTACTTCTAGGATGCGCTAAACACTCTTGATGAACTTCAACTTATTAATGTGCTAAACTTCAATCATTTCTACGACCATCCACCCACATTCTTGACATTATGGGGGTCATCCCTGTATTTTATGCGAATGGTAGAGCCATGGAATAATATTCATCCGGATCTAGCAATCACGAGATGCTTTCTATGCACATTACCTTCTAAGTGGCGCATGATTAGGGTACTACCTATGCGATTAGCACCTGATGTACGGCCGTCGAGCCTTTTCAATGCGGCGTGCTGGGATGCCCCCGCCTACAGGCGCGCCAGGGTGAGGGGGTGGGGTTGAGACGATTGCTAGGAGTCGGATGCTCTGGTGAAGAAGTCAAAGGGACCCCCACAAAAAATCCAAGGCAGTCCATCCGACCATTGTATGCTGCCGGGGCCAGATCATTAGTGGAGTCTTCATGTGTGTTGTTTTGTTAGATGGATGCATGCATGTGTGTTGCATGACCGGTCCTATTGGTTGATGCCATTTACCGTGGGGGTGTGGCTGGGTTTTCTATCAACTCGACTGTTGGGTTTCCCTGATCGGTCCTCTTTGCCCCTGTCTGTTTATTCGGTGGTGCCCTACTTCGTATTCTAGCCGACGCACGATCTGGGCATGACCTGCGCGAATGAGCGCCCGACATATGTCCATCTGGCTTTTTTCAATGCAGCGTAATCGTATGCCTCGACCCTCAACCGTGTCACATGGGAGGGTGGGAGGATTGCTAGGAGTCGGATACTCTAGGGAAGAAGTCAAAATTGATCCCCACGGTAAAGCCAAGACAGTCCACCCGGTCGCTGTACACTATCGAGGCTAGCTGGTTGGTGGAGTATGCCTTTGTGTTGTTTTGTTAGACGGATGTGTGCATGTGTCTTGCGTGGCCGGTTCTCATGGTTGAGGTCATTTTCCATGGGGGGTTGGTCAGTTTTGCTATCAACCCGACTATTGGTTTGCCCTGGCCGGTCTTCTTTTCGGATGTCTGTTTGTTCGGCGGTGCCCTACATCACCTTCTAACTGGCGCAAGATTCAAGTATGACATGTGCAAGCGAGTGCCCGATGAATGTACATCCAGCCTTTTTCAATGCAGCCTACTCGAATGCCCCGACCCATAGCCATGCCACGTGGGAGTGTGGGAGGATTGCTGGGAGTCGGATACTTTGGTAAAAAAGTCATATTGACCACACGATAAAGCCAAGATAGTCCACGACCGTTGCATATTGCCGGGACTAGCTGGTTGGTGGAATCTGCCATGTGTTGTTTTGTTAGATGGATGTGTGCATGTGTGCTGCATGACCAATTCTGGTAGTTGATGTCATTTGCCTTGGGGGGCGTAGTGATGACACACAAGTATAGGGGATTGCAACAGTCTTCGAGGGTAGTATTTCACCCAAATTTATTGATTTGACACAAGGGGAGACAAAAAGTATTTATAAGACTTGACAGCTGAGTTGTCAATTCAACAACACCTAAGAAGTTATTTCTCTGCAGCAAAGTATCAGTAGCACAGTAGTATGATAGTTTTGATAGTAGCGGTAGCAGTAGCAATAGTAACAGTAACAATGACCGTAGTAGTTTTATAGTAATTGGAATAGTAGCAACATCAATAGTAGTAACTTAGCAAAGGCAATATGAGCAAAGCGTAGACATTAGATGAGCGATGGGTATTTGGATGGATGACATTCATCATGCAACAATCACAACCTAAAGCAATATACAATAGCTCCAATTCATCAATTCAATGTAGGCATGTATTCCGTATATAGTCATACATGCTTATAATTAATAAGAACTTGCATGAAACCTTTTGTCCTACCCTCCTGCGGTAGCGGGGTTCATAAGGAAATATAAGGGTAATTAAGGTCTCCTTTTAAGAGAACAAGATCAAAGCATTAACATATGGTGAATACATGAACTCCTCGAATTACAATCATCCTCGGAGAGTATTCCAATTATTGTCACCTTGGGGTGTACATCTCATAACAATAACAAGTGCATATAACTAGGAGATAGGATCAAGAGCTCAAATATATTGATGAAAACATAAAGGGTTCAGATCTCAAATCATGGCATTCGGGCTCTAGTGACAAGCATTAAGAATAGCAAAGTCATAGCAATATCAGTCTCACAACATAGTGGATTAGGAACCAAGCCCTAACAAATTGACTCAATTACATGACAAATCTCATCCATCTCTATCACCGTCCAACAAGCCTACGAAGGAACTACTCACTCCCGGTGGTGAGCATCATGGAATTGTTGATGGAGAAGGGTTATTGATGATGATGGCGACAGACCCCCTCTTCGGAGCCCCGAACGGACTCCAAATCAGCCCTCCCAATGAAGAACAGGAGGTGGTTGCGGCCCCGTATCGTAAAACATGATGAAACTTCCTTCCTGATTTTTTTTCTTTGGAAGACGGTACTTATGGACTTGGAGGTAGGGAAAATAGAGGCTCGGGGGGCCTACAAGCTTGGTGGCGCGCCCTAGGGGGGCGCCACCTAAGCTTGTGGCTCTGTGGTGACCCCCCTTCAGCAGATCTTTTCTCTAGCATTTTTAATTAATTCCAAAACAATTCTCCATAAATTTTCAGCCAATTCCGAGAACTTTTTATTTCTGCACAAAAATAAAACCAAGGTAGTTCTGCTGAAAACATCGTCTGTTCGGGTTAGTTTCATTCAAATCATGCAAATTAGAGTCCAAAACAAGAGCAAAAGTGTTTGGAAAAGTAGATACATTAGAGACGTATTGTAACACCCCCAGTGTCATGCTATAGTGACCCCACACTATTGGTGCCATGTTTTCAAGTTTAACTAAACCAATTTTCCACTTAACAAAAATAAAAAAATAATTCAAATTCAAATACAACTCAAATTATTATTTCTTCAAACTTCAAAACTAGAGTGTTCATAATTTTGCAAATAATCCCTAAGTAACTATCTTGGAGAAGCCAATATTATTTGGAATATTAAATTGCCCCTAACCTATCTAAAACAGTGCCCAAATAGCCTATTTAATCCATTTGTATTTAAGTAAAATTCAAGTGAAATCATCTTGCCCCCCAAATTTTTTTGGCAGTGCTGTATAAGGCCTAGTATTTGATTTGACTAGTGGTACATTTTACAAAAATATACTTGGTGACTAAAAGAAATAAAAAAATAGAATACAAAATAATGTAGAAAAGAAAACAAAAACCTAAAACTACTGGGCACTAGCCACAGCCCATGCTATAGGCTGGCCCGACCCAACCTGCCCGGCCTTTCCCCTACCTCCCACAGCGCCAGGGAAAGGCCGCGCACCATGGCCGTCGATCCCCTCTCACCATTGCCACGCCGCGGGAGCGGATAAGGATGCCCCCCTTGGCCTCTAGGGTTTCCCCGCACTTGCTCCGCCCCGCAGTCCTCCTCCTCGTGCCCCCATGCTCTCTCTCCCGAGCTCGCCCGCGCGCGTACATGGCTGCGCCCCCGTTGTAGGTGTGGCCACCAGCCATCCCTCGTCACCGCTTGCTGTCCCGCAGATGCGCCTCGACATCCTCGACATCCATGCCAACTCATATGAGCAGGAGCTTCACCAAGCCAGCGCCTTCGAGCTCTTCTTCGTCTTCGGCACCGACGACCGCCTCCAGTCGATTTGCACCGTCAAGAGCTTCCCCGAGAAAGCCAAGCTGCCCGTCAAGATCACTGTGAGCCGCTGAACCTTTCCCCTAGCCCCGCCTGCTCACGCGCGTGCCCTAGCTAGCCGTCCCACCATGGCCAAGCTCCGACCACCGCCATGGCCGGCGAGCCTCACGCTGCAGGGCTCCTCCGCTCGAGCTAGTGACGCGGTCGAGTTCCTCGAACCCCCAGGAGCTCGACGAGACCCCCAGCTCCTCCTCCCGTGCCCCATGACACCGTCCCCGTTCATAACGTGCTCTGACCGCTGGCCTTGCTCATCGTCGGAGCCTATTCCGGCAGCCCCAACTCTGCCTAGTAGCCCAGTTCGACACGGCACTCCACGTCCGTTCGAACGCGACCCCTCGCGCTCGATTTGGTGGCCTGTAGCCAGATCTCGAGGCCTCCCATGCATCGCCGCCGTGTTTGTGGTCCCCTGCATCGAACCGCTGGCCGCCACTGACGTCCCTGGGTCACTACTAGTGGGTCCCAGGGCCCCAGTAGACCATGTTGACCCGATCAACTGTGCTAACTGGGCTTGGTCCAATCACTGACATGCGGTCCCTACCGCCTAATTAACTAAAATGTTAATTAATTTAATTAGTCCAGTTTAATATCACACCGACAGGTGGGCCCTACCCCCCTAATTAATCAAAGTTTATATTTAGACTGAGGGGTTAGCCCTAGACACTAACATGTGGGCCCTGTCCACCGTTCCAGTGGATAAGGTTGACCCAGTCAGCCTGCTGACCGGGCAACTCGCCCCACTAGTCAGCCCCTGTGTGGCATGGCTAGGTACACTTCTGTGTACATATAGCTTTTTGCTATTTAATTTCGAAATTAATATTAATTCTAAGAATTTTAGAAAATGTTTAAATCTTTGGAAATTCATATAAAATAATTAACTCAGATGAAAATAATTTATATATGAAAGTTGCTCAGAAAAATATGACGAATCCGATTATGCAATCTGTTCATCTGTCACATGCCTCTAGCATGATGAACATGAATCCTTCCTCTCCGATTCATCTGATGCCAAATGATGGGAAAATATTCCCAGATGTTTTCCTGCTTCGTCTGTATCGTGTAGCACTGTGTTAGGTCACCCCTAGCACTGCTTATTATCATGGCATGCATCGTGATGCTTCTGTTTGCTTTATATTTATTATTTCTCCCCCTCTCTCTGGTAGACACTGAGACTAACACTGCTCCCGAGATCGACTACACCCCTGACGTTCAGCCACTCTCAGCAGAGCTTCTAGGCAAGCAAACCCCCTTGATCATTCCTATATCACCCATTCCATTCTCTCTCATGCTTGCATTAGATTTTGCTACTATAATTGATTGCTCCTATTCTGATGCATAGCCTGCTTTTGTAACCTGCTTCTGTACCTTACATGCTTATCCTATATGCTTAGTATAGGTTGGTTAGTGATCCATTAGTGACCCCTCACCTTGACCATGTTGCCCCCGCTTTATGATCGATGACTCGATCAATGTGATCGATGTCCAAAGCCCGACAAATCTCTGACACCGCCCTTAGTTGTACGACTCTGTAGAGCTACTATCGAGTGCCGAGGGTGATACCTCGTATAGCACATATGATGAGATCTCTGTAGTGTAGTTAATCGGTCGTGGTCTACGGAGGGTGATTCCTCCTTCACCACTCCAGATAATGACTCTGTCGTGCAACACCTCAAGTGTGAACCCTCGAGGGTGATTCCTCCAAGTTCACCTTGACGGTTACATCAAGTGGAATCCATCAAGGGTGATTCCTTGGATACCCCCTTAGTGTTATGGACACACGGTTACTTTGACTTTACCCCCAGAACCATGTTAAAGATGGGTCGGCCCCAAAGGGTACCCACGAGAGTTACTATTTCTGCGGGACTGGAGGGACAAGCGGTACCACCCTGGTAAAGGTGGACCTGAGTTCTCGGCAGTCTCTTGTGAGTCGGGTTGACCGTGAGGTACCCGCAAGTGATGTGGAGTCG
Source organism: Triticum dicoccoides (assembly GCF_002162155.2). Lineage (NCBI taxonomy): Eukaryota > Viridiplantae > Streptophyta > Magnoliopsida > Poales > Poaceae > Triticum > Triticum dicoccoides. The sequence goes on from NC_041385.1 coordinate 341,175,649, forward strand.
GGTTGACCCAGAGGGTACTCGCGAGATAACTACGCGGCACACAACCGGGCATTCTTAGCCCTTGCCGTAAGTTCGTGAGACGGGGCGACGGGACCACATATCATGTGTCGGATTCAGGGCTCCGCAGACCCAAGAAGGTTCGAACTCTGGGGCGTGTGCGAAGAACTCAACCTCTCAAGCCTACCAACTTGTCCCCCCACAGCCTAGCCCAATTCCTGCGAGCAAGGAAGAAGATGAACACGGCAGTTTACCCAGGTTTGGGCCACCTTGCGGTGTAAAACCCTACTCATGCTTTGTGGTGGATTGTCCTCACGAGGGGCCGAGGATGAACTAGTACAGAGGATGAACAACCTCGCGAGAGCTCGGGGTGAGAATGTGTCGACCCCTTCTACAGTGGTGGCTAACCTATATTTAGAGTGGCCTCGGTCCTCTTCCTCCAAAATGTAGGCAGGAAGGGATCCCATAGTGGCCAATTTTAAAGAGGAGAAGCAGTACATATTATCCTGACGAAAGGAGGTCTTCGCCTACAAAGCTTATGGTCATGATGCATCAGTGGGCTCGGCGATGACATCCGTCCTGCCGTGCTGGTGGTCTTAGTCTTGTTGCACCAGAATGGAAATCTTTGCCAGATTCGCTGGGAACCTACGCGTGTCCTCGCCTCCTTTGCACCAAAGAGGAAACTGCCTCCTCTACGCCCGGTGGCGCCCGCCTGCCTTGGTCGTCATGGCTTGCGTCATGGCAGCCTCATGAGGCTGGTACCTGCATAGGAATCTCCACTCCTTGGGAGGCATCCTGGGGAGGCCGCCCCTCCAGAGGTCTTGGTGTCGCCCACCTCACGAGGCTGAGGGGCCTTCACGAGGGTTGACGTTTTTGTAGATGGGCCATACCAGGCTGTCGAAGGAGCCACGCCATGGGCCGCAGGCAGGAAAGTGTGGGTACCCTGGTTCCTAGAACACCGACAGTAGCCCTCGGTCCCAAGGCGCGCTCGGGCTTGGCTTCGAGGCGAAGCGCCGCGGGCCCCAATTGCCTGCGGGCTAGGCTGACGCGTGGTGCTTGACAGGGCGCGGGCGCTTTTTGCCTCTCGATGCCGCCTTGGAAACTGCCCAGGCTGATAAAAGACTGGCGCCCGCTATCATGCCATCATTGCTTCCCCTTCGTCTTGCTTCAGATCCCCTTTCTCCTAGCCGAGAGCATCTCTAGATCTAGAAGTGTTCCTCCCTCTTCCTACACCTGCTCCTTCAAGATTTCACGAATGGCGTCTGGGAAGGCGAAAACTGCAGCGCCTACCGCAAGCTCCTCCTCCTTTCCCGCGCCATCCCTCGGCGCGTCCTCCATTGTGGAGGAGAAGCACCTTGCTGCCGTGCTCCCGCAGACGGCGAGCGACTATAATGAATGGAACAAGACCATTCTCCTGGCCGGCTCCACCGAGTAAAGGACCCTGGCGCAGACAGTTTATCCCTTCTTCCACCACAAGGTCTATGCGGGCCCGCCTTTCTCCGAGTTCTGCACCGCCATCCTCGACGACTACCAGGTCCAGGCCCTACACTTTCAACCCAACTCCATCCTCCTCCTGTCCATCTTTTCCTTCTACTGCGAGGCATTCGTGTGCATGAGGCCCTCTGTGCCGCTCCTCCAACACTTCTTCTCCCTACGGCTGCACATCCGACCCAGCGCTCCGGCTGCGTGCCTTCGTCGTGGTCCATAAGGACAACGTGCTCATGAGGGTCGAAAAGAAAGTGGAGAGCTTCCGGCGCCGGTGGGTTTTCATGGACGCCAAGGGACTCAATGGTGACTGGAACTGCCAACCAAGTTGCCAGAGAAGCTCGACAGGTGGGGTCACGAGAAGTTCTTTGATCTCCGGGCGGCGTCTGTCCTGAGGAAGATGACCTCGGACATGGATGCTCAGGCGTTGATAGGGGGCATGCGAGTGAAGGAATTCCTGATGCAGCGCCTGGCTCTGCTCCAGTCACACACGCACCCCATGTGGGAGTTCCAGAGCGCGGCGGACGACATCCGGTTGTGCTCAGCGAGCTTGACGAGAGAGGAGCTGGACAGGGCCATGAACACCCTGCTCGAGGGTGAGCCAGGTGACCTCCCGAAGGCTTATGACCCACTGTACCGCCGTGCCGACAGGGAGGCGTTGGTCGCCACCATGCCTGTCTTAAACGAGTCGGGGCTCGTGTCGCCTGAGCGCCCCAACTCCCCGTACCGGTATCCTTCGGCACCAGCATCGGCGAAGAAGGTGAGGAGGATTCGGAGGCGACCAAGGATGACATGGCAGAGATCTCTCCCCCGTCTCAGAGCGAGCTCCTCGGCAGCCTTGCCGACGCCGACGAGCCCCCGGCGGTGGAATCCTCATGCTCCACCGGGGTCCTCATGAGGTCCGGAGCCACTCCCCGGACCCTGCGGAGGTCAGGCCAGGTGACCCCAAAGAAGAACGGGGCGGCACCCCTCCCTCCGGGCGACGCCTCCACCTCGCCAAGCGTGCCCGTCGCACCGAGGCCGGCCGAAGAGCGCCCCGCCAACCCCCCAAGCGCAACAAAGGCCGCGCCCAGGAAGAGCGGAGGTGCCCTAGCCCCTGCCATGAAGAGGGCGTACATTGACCCCGACAAGTAAGTACCTTACCTTGCTTTTTGTTTGGTGCTCATTAGCATCATGCCCACATCACCCACTCCTGATGACCAGGACAGGCGTCGCAGTGAAGAAGAGGAAGGAAGGGTCCGGGACTTCGGAAGCGCCACCTCTTGCCCCAGCCTTAGTGACCCCGCCACAGGAAGAAGAGGCTGCCTCTTGTCCGCTTGCTACGGAGCAGGTCCCTCTGGACATGGTGGTGCCACCTCAGGAGGAGCCAGCCCCCGTGGGCCAGCAGGGCGCGGAACCGTCCACCCCTGTTGTGCCCGATGGGGGCTCGGGGCCTCCGGGGCCCCAAGCCGTCCTTGCTACTGCTTCCCTGGTGATGGCGCCAGCCGGTGCGCCGACACCGCTTCCTCCCCAAGCCCTTGTGCTGGCGGACTATGGCCCTTTCATCTGGACAGGCACCCTAGACGAGGCCTACACCACGCTCGGTCAGCTCTGAGCCGACCTCCAAGATGCGGACAGGTGCCTTGTGAGGGAGCGCATGGGACTTATCTTAGGGTGGCTCTAGGCCGACACGTCTGCCAAGACGGCCTGGGGTCGGGCCGAGGCTGCCATCGCAAAAAGCAAGCGGGGGGCCGCCGAAGCCAAGGAGGCTCGTGACGTAGTGTTGTCTAACATCGTGTTCCCCGAGGAGCACCGTGCCGAGGCGTAGGACAAGCTGAAGGTCCTCCAGGAGGAGCAAGCCGCGCACGCCCAATGGCCAACAACGGGAAGAGGACCTGAAGGCCCGTGAAGCCGAGTCCACTGACCGCGATGCCAAGCTGAAACAGGTGGCTGCCGACCAAGCCACAGAGCGCGGCCACCTAGCCGCGGTGAAGAAGGAGGTGGCTGATGCTCAAGCGTCCCAAGCCCAGCATGCCTTCGAGTCGCCCTTGCCGCTGTCGAGAAGAAAGCGGCTGTAGGACGTGAGGCCTTCCTATCCCTTGAGCTCGGATTTCGCAGGCGCTACGCTCCATCCATGGGGGAAGGTACGAAGAGCCACTGGCGACCCCCGAAGATGGCATTGCAGGGCTGTTCCCCAAGCTTTCCGAAGCGCTTAATGGTGTCGCCGCTAAAGTGGACTCCTTCTTGAAGGCGGAGTGTCGCTCACTCTTCATCGCGGCTACGATGCGTGTCTTCAGCCATCTCTACCTCCAGGACCAAGCTTCAACCTTGACACGCTGATCCACTCAGTGGCTCCTGAGTCCCGCGCCGCTGCTGCAGAGGCCGTGAAGGATCATGTAGATGCCCTGCTAAAGAAGTTCCTTTGCATCCCCAATCCCGGGGCCCCAGCGACGGGGACTGGCGCGGCGAGGATGGCGGCAGCAATGTCGACGACGGGCTCCCAGCGACCAGGACAAGCGGCGGTGATGGCCAAGGCGGCGGTGGTGCTTCTTCCTAGTTTCGACCTGCAACATTTACGTTGCCTTGTGGAGGCATAAAGATTTCTACTTGAATTTGTCGAACACTGCGTGTTTTGTAATAATTGCTAGAACTCCACGATTTCCTTTCCGTGCTTGATTTCCTTCGTGTTTGCCTTAGTGTTCTGCATCGGCAGGGCCCAACACCACACATACCTCGACCACCGTTGGGGCGTACGGATTACCAGGACGATACCAAGGGGCGAGGGGCTACGTGACTAGTGAGGCCCCTGAGTCACGATGCTCCGTAGTCCCCCTTGACATGCGAACAACCCTCATGAAGGAAACACGCATAGCGTCTAAGCTAATCCGGAGTCCTCCATACCTTTCCTCACTAGCTTTCGCCTGGGGGGTACACGAGAAGACCAGGTACCCGGACCTGGTAGGGTGACGTGTGCCAGGCCTGGCCTAAGCACAATCCCCGTGTCCAGCCCCCTCGCACGTACCTCCCTTGGGGGAAGCTGCGAGATAAGATCGTACAAAGAGCCGACAAGCTATACTGAGGTTAGTGCGGCCACTAAGGCGCCCTCAGTTGTTTATTCACTAGTGCGAAGCATGGTGCTTCCACTTTGGCGTGGGCATAGCCGCTCCTCAACCGTGTCGTTCGCCAGCGCAGAGCATGGGGCTTCTACTGGTGAGTGGGTGGGAGTTCCCTCTGGGGGAGACTCCGGGGCGTGTACAGCCCCGTTCGTATGCGTGGCTAGCACGACAGAACTGGAGGAGGTGTATCTAGGCACTCGTGAGCAAGCGCGGGACTCACGAGGCCCTACCTAAAGGCGGGTTGCGCCTGATTTTTGTGGCGCGGGGCGTGCTTAAGACACCTGTGGGGCGATGGGGGGTCCTGCACCGAATGCCCCTTCAGAGCTTATCGCATGAGAAGGTCGGACACCAATGACCCCATGAGGTGATGTGAACGGGGCCGACACGTCAGACAGAGCTCAACCATTGGTTTTATCGACACTGCATGGACGGACCCGAGCACAGACACCGTGCCAAGTCTTTTCATGCAACGATCCCATGGAAAAACACCCAGCGCACGACTCCTGCTATGGTGAAGCGCCGAACTGCGGTTGTGCGAACCGGGCCGTGCACTCTTACTCGCCCACACACGATTAGCTCATGCAAGAATAAGGCACCAAGGACCCCAGGAGGTGATGCGCATGGGAGCTAGCCCGCGGGACAGAGCTCGGTCGCTTGGATTTGACAACGCTGCAGGGACAGACACGAGCACAGATGCCGTGCCAATCCTTAGTCATGAGGCGGTTGCGGGCGGGTTTGCGAGGGTGCAATGACATCATAGTGACGAAGCACCGGACATGTAGTTGAATACTTAGGAAATTCATAAAGGCAAGGCCAGTTCTGATACATGCGTAAAAACTATACAGCTGTGGGGCCGGGCCCTAGCAGCTTGAGGATGATGCAGCCGAGGGGCGCCCTTAGTTGAACAAACCAAAAAGTCACCTGACACCATCATTGTAGGATCGTTGGGGTAGCTGAAGATGTGCACTTCAGAGATTGCTCCTCACGAGCCGACCGGTTCCCGAGGCCCGGGAGGCTCAGGAGGTCTGGGGAGCTCGCGAGGGTCCGACACCTCCTGAGTCAGGACCGCCTGGCGCCTGGCCTCATGGGCTTCCATGGCACCCTGCGCGAAGCACTGGTACGAGGCGACCATGTTCATCAGGCCAAACGGCATGTAGACGTAGCTGCAGGGGTAGCTCCCACTTCGGCCGACGCGGGACGACCAGAAGAGGTCCCATGAAGCAGCCCTGTTGAGGCATGGGATGTTGACACAGACGCGTAGTTCGCCGCCCATGTCAGGGGCCACAGCTGCAACCGGTTGTGCGGGAAAACACTCGCCACGCATGGCTCTCGCCTCCCGAAGCTCTTCGATCGCCTTGGTGATGAACTCCTACATGGATCCCATCTCAGATTTCATGGGCTCAAGCCATTTTACGGAATCTGGGCTCATCATCGCTTCCTCATAGTTCTTAGGTTCGCCATGGTCAAGTAACATGACTCACGAATAGGATTACCGTACCACTCTGGTGCGGATCTTACTCTGGTAGACCTACGAGGTTCGGTAGTAACTTGATCTGAAGTTTCATGATCAAAATCATTAGCTTCCTCACTGATTGGTGTAGTTGTCACAGGAACCGGTTCTTGTGATGAACTACTTTCGAATAAGGGAGTAGGTACAGTTACCTCATCAATTTCTACTTTCCTCCCACTCACTTCTTTCGAGAGAAACTCCTTCTCTAAAAAGGATCCGAATTTAGCAACAAAAATCTTGCCCTCAGATCTGTGATAGAAGGTGTACCCAATAGTCTCTTTTGGGTATCCTATGAAGACACATTTCTCCGATTTGGGTTCGAGCTTATCTGGTTGAAGTTTCTTCACATAAGCATCGCAGCCCCAAACTTTAAGAAACGACAACTTTGGTTTCTTGCCAAACCATAGTTCATAAGGCGTCGTCTCAATGGATTTTGATGGTGCCCTATTTAACGTGAATGCGGCCGTCTCTAAAGCATAACCCCAAAACGATAGCGCTAAATCAGTAAGAGACATCATAGATCGCACCATATCTAGTAAAGTACGATTACGACGTTCGGACACACCATTTCATTGTGGTGTTCCGGGTGGCGTGAGTTGCGAAACTATTCCGCATTGTTTCAAATGTAAACCAAAATCGTAACTCAAATATTCTCCTCCACGATCAGATCGTAGAAATTTTATTTTCTTGTTATGATGATTTTCCACTTCACTCTGAAATTCTTTGAACTTTTCAAATGTTTCAGGCTTGTGTTTCATCAAGTAGATAGACCCATATCTACTCAAATCATCTGTGAAGGTGAGAAAATAACGATACCCGTCGCGAGCCTCAATATTCATTGGACCACATACATCAGTATGTATGATTTCCAACAAATCAGTTGCTCGCTCCATAGTTTCGGAGAACGGCGTTTTAGTCATCTTGCCCATGAGGCACGGTTCGCAAGTACCAAGTGATTCATAATCAAGTGATTCCAGAAGTCCATTAGTATGGAGTTTCTTCATGCACTTTACACCAATATGACCCAAACGGTAGTGCCACAAATAAGGTGCACTATCATTATCAACTCTGCATCTTTTGGCTTCAACATTATGAATATGTGTATCACTACTATCGAGATTTTAATAAAAATAGACCACTCTTCAAGGGTGCATGACCATAAAAGATATTACTCATATAAATAGAACAACATTATTCTCCGATTTAAATGAATAACCGTCTCGCATCAAACAAGATCCAGATGTAATGTTCATGCTCAACGCTGGCACCAAATAACAATTATTTAGGTCTAAAACTAATCCCGATGGTAGATGTAGAGGTAGCGTGCCGACTGCGATCACATCGACTTTGGAACCATTTCCCACGCGCATCGTCACCTCGTCCTTAGCCAATCTTCGCTTAATCCGTAGTCCCTGTTTCGAGTTGCAAATATTAGCAACAGAACCAATATCAAATACCCAGGTGCTACTGCGAGCATTAGTAAGGTACACATCAATAACATGTATATCACATATACCTTTGTTCACTTTGCCATCCTTCTTATCCACCAAATACTTGGGGCAGTTCCGCTTCCAGTGTCCAGTCTGCTTGCAGTTGAAGCACTCAGTCTCAGGCTTAGGTCCAGACTTGGGTTTCTTCTCTTGAGCAGCAACTTGTTTGCTGTTCTTCTTGAAGTTCCCCTTCTTCTTCCCTTTGCCCTTTTTCTTGAAACTGGTGGTCTTATTGACCATCAACACTTGATGCTCCTTCTTGATTTCTACCTCCACAGCCTTTAGCATTGCGAAGAGCTCGGGAATAGTCTTGTCCATCCCTTGCATATTATAGTTCATCACGAAGCTCTTGTAGCTTGGTGGCAGTGATTGAAGAATTCTGTCAATGACACTATCATCAGGAAGATTAACTCCCAGTTGAATCAAGTGATTATTATACCCAGACATTTTGAGTATGTGTTCACTGATAGAACTATTCTCCTCCATCTTACAGCTATAGATCTTATTGGAGACTTCATATCTCTCAATCCGGGCATTTGCTTGAAATATTAACTTCAACTCCTGAAACATCTCATATGCTCCATGCCGTTCAAAACATCGTTGAAGACCCTGTTCCAAGCCATAAAGCATGGCACACTGAACTATCGAGTAGACATCAACTTTGCTCTGCCAGATGTTCTTAACGTCATCAGTTGCATCTGCAGCGGGCCTGGCACCCAGCGGTGCTTCCAGGACATAATTCTTCTATGCAGCAATGAGGATAATCCTCAAGTTACGGACCCACTCCGTGTAGTTGCTACCATCATCTTTCAACTTAGCTTTCTCAAGGAACGCATTAAAATTCAATGGAACAACAGCACGAGACATCTATCTACAATAGGTCTGTCACCTAGCGGTGCATCAAGGACATAATTCTTCTATGCAGCAATGAGGATAAACCTCAGATCAAGGATCTAATCCGCATCATTGCTACTAATATCATTCAACATAGTTTTTCTCTAGGAACATATCAAAAATAAACATAGGGAAGCAACAACGCGAGCTACTGATCTACAACATAATTTGCAAAATACTACCAGGACTAAGTTCATGATAAATTCAACTTCAGTTAATCATATTACTTAAGAACTCCCACTTAGACAGACATCTCTCTAGTCATCTAAGTGATCACGTGATCCAAATCAACTAAACCATGTCCGATCATCACGTGAGATGGAGTAGTTTCAATGGTGAACATCACTATGTTGATCATATCTACTATATGATTCACGTTCGACCTTTCGGTCTCCGTGTTCCGAGGCCATATCTGTATATGCTAGGCTCGTCAAGTTTAACTTGAGTATTCCGTGTGTGCAACTGTTTTGCACCCGTTGTATTTGAACGTAGAGCCTATCACACCCGATCATCACGTCGTGTCTCAGCACGAAGAACTTTCGCAACGGTGCATACTCAGGGAGAACACTTCTTGATAATTAGTGAGAGATCATCTTAAAATGCTACCGTCAATCAAAGCAAGATAAGATGCATAAAGGATAAACATCACATGCAATCAATATAAGTGATATGATATGGCCATCATCATCTTGTGCTTATGATCTCCATCTCCGAAGCACCGTCGTGATCACCATCGTCACCGGCGCGACACCTTGATCTCCATCATAGCATCGTTGTCGTTTACGCCATCTATTGCTTCTACGACTATCGCTACCGCTTAGTGATAAAGTAAAGCAATTACATGGCATTTGCATTTCATACAATAAAGCGACAACTATATGGCTCGTGCTAGTTGCCGATAACTTCTGTTACAAAACATGATCAGCTCATACAATAAAATATAGCATCACGTCTTGACCATATCACATCACAACATGCCCTGCAAAAACAAGTTAGACGTCCTCTACCTTGTTGTTGCAAATTTTACGTGGCTGCTACGGGCTGAGCAAGAACCGTTCTTACCTACGCATGAAAACCACAACGATAGTTCGTCAAGTTAGTGCTGTTTTAACCTTCGCAAGGACCGGGCATAGCCACACTCGGTTCAACTAAAGTGAGAGAGACAGACACCCGCCAGTAAGCTTTAAGCACGAGTGCTCGTAATGGTGAAACCAGTCTCGCGTAAGCGTACGCGTAATGTCGGTCCGGGCCGCTTCATCTCACAATACCGCTGAACCAAAGTATGACATGCTGGTAAGCAGTATGACTTGTATCGCCCACAACTCACTTGTGTTCTACTCGTGCATATGACATCTACGCATAAAACCTGGCTCGGATGCCACTGTTGGGGAACGTAGTAATTCCAAAAAAATTCCTACGCACACGCAAGATCATGGTGATTGTCGTGGAATTAACACGTCAGATGTCCTTAGTGTGAGGACTTAGTCGCGAGGCCAACGCATCTATGTGGTAGCTTGAGAGGGGTTGAGCGGAATCGAGAGACGCAACACGAGACAAGGGTTTAGACAGCTTCGGGCCTCGGGAAACATCATCCGGTAATAACCCTACATGCTGTTTGAGGCTAGATCTCATTATCATCACGAGGGAGTCGCCGTAAACCGGCTCTCCTCTAGTTGTGTCTAGCCCTAGAGATTGTTTCTTGCTTGTACCTCTTTGGGGAGCCCTGCCCCTCCTTATATAAGTTGAAGGGGCGAGTTACATGTAGAGTCCATCTCGGACTAAGACTTAAACTATTTTGACTTCCTTTCCTGGGCTTCTTAACGTCTGCCGGTTTAACATTGTCTGCCGGTTTAACATTGTCTGCCGGTTTAACATTGTTTGCCGGTTTAACATTGTCTGTCGGTTTAACACTGTCTGCCGGTTTAACATTGTCTGCCGGTTTACCACTAGCCGGTTTACCGTCTGTCTTAGCCATCTGTCTTGACTCTGTCTTAACTCTCCGCCGGTTTACCATCCGCCGGTTTACCGAGTCCCAGCCGGTTTACAACTCCAGCCGGGTCATACCGTGGGGTATATCCCCGACATTAGCCCCCGGTTTAATTTGGATTTATCCATGTTAAACTGATCCCGAGCATCTTTAAATCCTTGTCATTTCCTTCTAGAAAATCCGGGTCAATAGGCCAACTTCATAATCAATTTGCTGACATTGGTTTGTCACAGAAAAATATTGTGAAGAATAACTTCTTTGACTCAGCTCCCAATGACTTAACAAAAATACTGGTCCTTGAAATCCTCATCTGATCTTCAGCCGGTTTAAGAATGTAAAACTTGCCGGTTTATAAATATTGATAGCATCGGGTCATACTTGTATTTAACATCCAGCTTGAAAATATACCTCTTATATGCCTATCACTTGTAGCCCCCAGGTCTTAAGAAGGTAACATAGTAACAGCTTAAGACTTGCTTCAATATGAATGTCACAACCTTGAAGAAATCCGATTTGTTCATCTCAATCCTTAGTCATAAACTGAGTATTCCACATATGTAGCCCACAAGTGCCGGGTTGTCATGCTTGCAGCAACCTGGGACTTGTAATTTCCTAATGCTCATAAAAACTTCAACCAGTGTAGCCCCCAAGGGCCAGGTTATTATGCAAATAATGAGCAGGGACTTTGAAAATATGATCATGTAGACTTTAACAGCAATGTGTAGCCCCCAAGGGCCGGCTCAGTAAGATAATATTGAGCTGGGACTTGATATATACTTCAATAAAAATAACATCATATGATGTAACCCCCATCATGGGGCTTGAATTCATGTCCACAAGGTTAAGAGCCTTGTGCTTTATCAACTGAGTAGTGGACAATGTAATGGATAAAAATCTTTGTACCTTGAATTGTTGACAGGAGCAATAGGTAGCCCCCAAGGGCCAGCTCATTACGATGTGATGAGTCGGGTCTTCAATAAGGTGAGAAAAAAATGACTTTGCATTAGCCCCCAAGTGTCATGGTGCATGCTTGCAGCGACATGAGACTTGTGTATTTGATGTAATCTCAACTTAAATAATGTAGCCCACAAGTGCCGGGTCGTAAGCCTGCAGCGACTCGGGACTATTCCTTCAATCATATCCATTGATAATATGATAGCCATTGCGCTAAAGCGACTTTGAAAACCTTAATCATAATACGGGTTATTGATAACCATAATAAAAATCCAGCCATGTTGGCTATTAAAGATTTGAATAATATACCCAATGATTTATAAGCGCATGATTCCAATGGCGCAATCCAAATATATACTGGCGACTTATAGTCCAAAGCTAGGCCGGGTTAATAAACACCGGATTATAAGTGATTATGCACTGACAACTTGTAGTTGAAAGTCGAGCCGGGTTAAAGAACACCGGGTTAATTTGATGACTGATAGTCATGCCGGGTCGAGAGACGCCGGTTCAACATAAAATTTATCAAAGAGAAAAATCTTGACAAAGACAAATAAAACCGTGTAGTCGAGGCTTTTCAAGGGCTGCCAGGCCCAAATTTGAGGCTTTTCATGGGCTGCTAGGCCGCTGAGTTAAACCATTTTTGCAAAGCCTTTTAAGATGGGCCTCCAACTAACCAATCATCGTTTTAACTTTGACAAGTTCAGGGTCTCTATGAGAGTAACTTGTCAAACGTTCGGCGGGTCATGCCAGGATTACCTGGATAGGAGTGGCTTACTTGATGAAGGCATGTTAACCCGGGGTTTTAGGTGAATACACCAGGCTTCCAAGCCGTGGGTCGATACCCAATTACAAGGGTCCTTTCAAACTCTTTGTTACTTTACACAAAGAGCCCCCAAGTAACTTTGTGAGCTGTGCTCAATGGGTGCCTATGTTTGAGCTGTGCATAGCAACAAGACTCTCTTTGGCCCCTTGGGTGTGAAGCTCCCAAGCTTTGTTGTGGCGTAATAGCCAGATTAATGGACAGGACTCCGCTTTGCAAGCAGAAGCCCCCATGTGATATATTTCTGAGCTGTGTTCGCCGGGTGCCTATGTTTGAGTCGTGCCGTGCAAAAAACTCTCTTTGGCCCCTTTTGACTTTTCCGAGAACTCAAACTTTGTGAGAGATATTTCTTCTTGAACCGGATGTTAACCCGGATATTTGAGAGCTTCAGTGAGACTGTCTTCCTCTGAATCGAATTTTGAACCGGAATCCTTTCTGATGACCCGGAACTTCTTCATTGAGCCGGGATTTTGTCATATACTTTTTGAGCCGGAAATTCTCTGACGGCCTTTAAATTTTCATCAATATAATAGTAGCCTCTGGGACCGGGTTATCTTTCCCTTCAACATCCTGGGGCACTTGAATTTGCTGAAACTGGCAAGACTTGCTGAGTCATATCATTGTAGCCCCCAAGTCTTAAGATGACTCAATGAGTTGTCTTGAGACTCTCCGTACTTGACCATAGAAGAAGGTATATATCATTGGTGTTGATAACACGATGTATATCCACAGAAGGTTGAGGTGACTGCGGCAGGTTATAAATGATCCCGTATGAGCCGTGTCAGCAACTCGGCCAATGGTTCCTTCCAACTGGCTAACAGAAGTTAACCAAACTATAGTGG
>NC_041385.1:341188735-341193671 GCF_002162155.2 Triticum dicoccoides
GAGCCGGGATTTTGTCATATACTTTTTGAGCCGGAAATTCTCTGACGGCCTTTAAATTTTCATCAATATAATAGTAGCCTCTGGGACCGGGTTATCTTTCCCTTCAACATCCTGGGGCACTTGAATTTGCTGAAACTGGCAAGACTTGCTGAGTCATATCATTGTAGCCCCCAAGTCTTAAGATGACTCAAGGAGTTGTCTTGAGACTCTCCGTACTTGACCATAGAAGAAGGTATATATCATTGGTGTTGATAACACGATGTATATCCACAGAAGGTTGAGGTGACTGCGGCAGGTTATAAATGATCCCGTATGAGCCGTGTCAGCAACTCGGCCAATGGTTCCTTCCAACTGGCTAACAGAAGTTAACCAAACTATAGTGGCGGCGACTTGTGCGCATGTCCATTGATCCATCCAGTGCAGACGACAGCTGAATGATAATTTGCCTCCAAGGTATTGGAAGAAAAACCGGGCTACCCAAGAAGTGACTTCCTCATACTCAATAAACAGCTCATGCAAACAGGTGCGTCCCAGTGTGTTGATGTAGACCAGACCGCAAGGGCGGTAGCGTAAGCACTTCCATTAAGCACAACAACACGGATAAATGTTGTGCAAAATGACGATGTGATGCACTCCGTATCCGTGATATAACTCCACTTCGGTGATGAATAATTGTCTTGATGTATTTGGGTGGCAGATGATCTCACCATGTTTGCCATGAAAAAGGGACAATTTGTCCCGTGCATAAAAACATTAAAGGCAGAATAATGTTTCTAGGAGGAATTAAAGTATAATAATGAAATAAATAAAGCGGATAGCACATGGTATTTTTGTCGAAATCCTTTAGCCGTAATACTGCAGCAACGAAGTGGCGGTTTAAGCACGGCACCGGCGGATCCCGAAAGATCCTCCGGGTTATATTACTGAGCCATCCCTTATTTTTTTTCAACCAACTAGTACTAGTACTTCTGTAGCGACAGTAGTGGTAGTAGCAACCAAAAGGCCAAAAGGAGTATCATCCTTGAACAATGGAAACAGCAGCAGCGGCTCATGGTCGTTAAGGCGGGTCACAGAACCGGTCCGGCGGAGTCGGTTCAAATGGCAGAGACGAGGTCACTGCGATGGCAGTTTAGCGTTGGGGGCAATTTGGACCACAGGTGAAGGGAGTCCGCGGCCGCGGCAGAGGGCCCGTTACGCGAGGCGACGATTTGAGATCTTGAAGGATATATGCGGACGGCTAGACTTTATTGTCAACTGATCAGCTCTCACGTGTCAGGACCCGCAATCATCTGAGGTTTAATCACACGCGATCTGACGACGGCTTGTAAAGCAATTGAAGAATAGCCATAGTTTGCCAAGGTCGATTGAATTTAATTTGCAAACACTGCGTTTCATCTATATGCTGCAATTTCTTTTTCTTGGTCTTGACTGATGGATCTTGGAGGTGACGTAGCCCCTTCTGACCGGCCCTCCTTCACGCGAAAAAATCACGGCAAGACAACCTAACCCAGTCTTCAGGTTCATAATTAAACTAGCTTGAGTTGTATGGAGACGGTCATCCCTTGAACCATATTCGGATGGAAAGCCATGCGCTCGAGTAAAATCATCAAGGCGCTCGGCCACAAGGCAGCGGAAGGCCACGACGAAGGAAAAAAAGGCCTGACAGCTCGACAGTGAGGCCGCAGCTGACTGCAGGGGTGGATCAATTGGCTTGAGGCTACTTGCACTGGGGCGGCCCGGTTTGGATTTCAGAGGTGACAGCGGCAGCTCACGACGCTCCGCACCGGAGGCGACTCGAACAATGAAGACGTGGCCAGTGCGACGTCGTGTTGCGGCTGAAGCCGGCGGTTCAAGGCTGTGGAGGCGGCTTGCGGTTGAGGATGTGGCCCGTAGCGAGGCGGCTCACGGGGGATGCAGAGCACCCACAACTGCAGCCGCTGTGACTCGGGGGCGGGGGCACGCAGGGGACCGGCGAACCGGCGCAACACAATTAGTTCGGGCGAGGCGACGAGCCAAGGCGCGGCAGCACGGGTCACAGTCAGCGCGGATGGGGTGGCACGGCACGCGGGGTCAGTCGGAACCCATGAGTGGGCGGCTGCGTGTGTGTAGGCGCAGCGGCAGGCGGCCGCGGGCGGATTGATGAAGGCGGGGACACAAACCGGCTTAACTTCGTCAGTTCCAGGCCGATTGGCGAAGGAGGGAGCCCGGGGCGTCTCGAACATGGCCAGACCCGGCATGGAGATGCAGCGATGACCCAATGCATAAGGATGACAGCGTTTGGAGAGCTCGACGTGGCACGTCGCAATGGAGGCAGGCCACGGCGATTTAACTGAGGCCTGGGGGTCGTCCCCGTGAATTGTTGGCAGAGTCTTGACCGCGGTGGGTTACCGCGCGCAGTGGATCACCGCAGCGGGTCACCGAAGTCAGGGTGGTTCGAGCGCCAAGAAATCTGTCCGGCGGCCCTCAACCAAATCGAAATCATTGGCAGATACTAATTTTGCACTTCGAGGCTGATGACCCTTTGATACTTGGTGACTCGACGGTGACTCGGATTGAGAGTGGGTCAACGGAGGCGACTTGGGGCTGGGCCGACAGAAACAACAGCTCAGGCTGGCGGTTCGCGGGCGCAATCCCGACGGCTTGACATAAGGTGGTACTGCGGAGGTGACTTTGGCACGACGGGTGGCTCGTCGGAGTAGCGGCGTAGTAAAGCAGCAAGTCGGCGGAGCATGACAAAACCACACTGGAGTGGTAATCCGGCGCCGCGGTACCTGGTCGACTTGAAGATGAAGCGGCCACGGCGCACCGCTCGGAGACGATGACGCGGTTTGAGGCTAGTAACGCGGAGCCATGGCACCGAGCCTCGGCTGAGACGGAGGGGGGCTGAGAGGTACCTGCGAGCCGGCGGCGGGTGGAGAGGCGGCGCAGCCAAGGCGGCGACTCGCGGCTGAGGCCAGGCCGGCTCAATGCGCGGACATGTCAAAACGTCCATAGTAGAGATGGTCGACGACAATTTAGGAAACGGAGGCGGAAATAACGAGTCACCTGTACCAGTTTTTGGTCTCTTGCCCTCAATGACGTCGACTTGGTTCGGTTTCTTTTTCTCTTCGATAGCTAATTGACTCGGACAACCCAGCGGAATCAATTGATGCTTATCACGTAGCCTCTGCAAGTTTCACTTTTGTATGATTCCAATCACGGACTAACCCGTTGACTGTCTTCGGTTGATCTGACTAGAGCACAATGAAAAAATCATATCTGTCTATGACAACTACTCCAACTTAGTGGCAACAAAAACCGTTGTTGATTTCAGCGCCACCCACGGCCAGCCGGTTTGATTGGATCTTACCCCATCAGCCTTTGGCGGCTTTTGAGGCAGCTTGACAAAAATCACAATGCGAATCCTTTACGGATTCGCCTCAGGACTTGAAGTAAACAACTGCGGTTTGATGGACGTATGTACATCTCTGTCTTCGGTTTTACATGGAGGCGACTCTCAATTAACAATGGGAACTCGGTGGTTTGACTGCAGCCTGGGCGATTTGCGTGTGCATGTAAAAACATCCCTTGTATCGGTCACGTAGTAATACAACAGATGAAACACCCATGCAGCTATCCCAGTCTCGGACTCAGCATTGCATAGATGTTGGAAATCCTACCGATGGTCTCGGCGACTTTTTTGTGGCGGCAGCAAAACAGATCGTATCCCTACTTTCTCTTCATTGACTTAAATCTCACGGATTGCAAAATCTGAACCAATGAACTCGAAGTTGATGCCGATCCTTCCGAGCTAAGTCTTTCTTATCCGGAAAATTGCAAACTTCTCGATCCTTAGAAGAGATCCCTCTAAGAACTCAACACCACTGTGCGCAGGCCCCACGGTGGGCGCCAACTGTCGTGGAATTAACACGTCAGATGTCCTTAGTGTGAGGACTTAGTCGCGAGGCCAACGCATCTATGTGGTAGCTTGAGAGGGGTTGAGTGGAATCGAGAGACGCAACACGAGACAAGGGTTTAGACAGCTTCGGGCCCCGGGAAACATCATCCGGTAATAACCCTACATGCTGTTTGAGGCTAGATCTCATTATCATCACGAGGAAGTCGCCGTAAACCGGCTCTTCTCTAGTTGTGTCTAGCCCTAGAGATTGTTTCTTGCTTGTCCCTCTTTGGGGAGCCCTGCCCCTCCTTATATAAGTTGAAGGGGCGGGTTACATGTAGAGTCCATCTCGGACTAAGACTTAAACTATTTTGACTTCCTTTCCTGGGCTTCTTAACGTCTGCCGGTTTAACATTGTCTGCCGGTTTAACACTGTCTGCCGGTTTAACATTGTCTGCCGGTTTACCACCAGCCGATTTACCGTCTGTCTTAGCCATCTGTCTTGACTCTGTCTTAACTCTTCGCCGGTTTACCATCTGCCGGTTTACCGAGTCCCAGCCGGTTTACAACTCCAGCCGGGTCATACCGCGGGGTATATCCCTGACAGTGATGCATAGCAACGAGAGGGGAGAGTGTTGTCCACGTACCCTCATAGACCGAAAGCGGAAGCGTTAGAATAACGCGGTTGATGTAGTCGTACGTCTTCACGGCCCGACCGATCAAGCACCGAAACTATGGCACCTCCGAGTTCTAGCACACGTTCAGCTCGATGACGATCCCCGGACTCCGATCCAGCACAGTGTCGGGGAAGAGTTCCGTCAGCACGACGGCGTGGTGAGGATCTTGATGTCCTACCGTCGCAGGGCTTCGCCTAAGAACCGCTACAATATTATCGAGGACTTTGGTGGAGGGGGGCACCGCACACGGCTAAGAGATCAAGAGATCAATTGTTGTGTCTTAGAGGTGCCCCCTGCCCCCGTATATAAAGGAGCCAAGGGGGAGGGGGCGGCCGACCAAGGAGGGCGCGCCAAGGGGGATTCCTACTCCCACCGGGAGTAG
>NC_041385.1:341194005-341206048 GCF_002162155.2 Triticum dicoccoides
GGTGCCCCCTGCCCCCGTATATAAAGGAGCCAAGGGGGAGGGGGCGGCCGACCAAGGAGGGCGCGCCAAGGGGGATTCCTACTCCCACCTGGAGTAGGACTCCCTTCTTTCCTAGTTGGAGAAGGAGAAGGGGGAAGGAGGAGGAAGAGGGGAAGGAAGGGGGGGGGGGCGCCGCCCCCCTTTCCTTGTCCTATTCGGACTAGGGGGGGAGGGGGCGCGACTAGCCCTTGCCTCCTCTCTTCCTCTCCACTAGGGCCCATGTAGGCCCATTAAGCCCCCCGGGGGGTTCCGGTAACCTCCAGGTACTCCGGTAAAATACTGATTTCACCCGGAACACTTCCGATATCCAAATATAGGCTTCCAATATATCAATCTTCATGTCTCGACCATTTCGAGACTCCTCGTCATGTCCGTAATCTCATTCAGGACTCCGAACAAACTTCCGTACATCAAAACTCATAAACTCATAATATAACTGTCATCAAAACCTTAAGCGTGCAGACCCTACGGGTTCGAGAACTATGTAGACATGACCTAGAACTGTTTCCGGTCAATAACCAATAGCGGAACTCGGATGCTCATATTGGCTCCTACATATTCTACGAAGATCTTTATCGGTCAAACCGCATAACAACATACGTTCTTCCCTTTGTCATCGGTATGTTATTTGCCCGAGATACGATCGTCGGTATCCAATACCTAGTTCAATATCGTTACCGACAAGTCTCTTTACTCGTTACGTAATGCATCATTCCGTAACCAACTCATTAGCTACATTGCTTGCAAGGCTTATAGTGATGTGCATTACCGAGAGGGCCCAAAGATACCTCTCCGACAATCGGAGTGACAAAACCTAATCTCGAAATACGCCAACTCAACATGTACCTTTGGAGACACCTGTAGAGCTCCTTTATAATCACCCAGTTACGTTGTGACGTTTGGTAGCACACAAAGTGTTCCTCTAGTAAACAGGAGTTGCATAATCTCATAGTTGTAGGAACTTTGTATAAGTCATGAAGAAAGCAATAGCAACATACTAAAATGATCAAGTGCTAAGCTAACGGAATGGGTCAAGTCAATCACGTCATCCTCCTAATGACGTGATCCCGTTAATCAAATGACAACAAATGTCTATGGTTAGGAAACATATCCATCTTTGATTAATGAGCTAGTCAAGTAGAGGCATATTAGTGACGTTAAGTTTGTCTATGTATTCACACATGTATCATGTTTCCGGCTAATACAATTCTAGCATGAATAATAAACATTTATCATGATATGAGGAAATAAATAATAAATACAAAGTTCCTACAACTATGAGATTATGCAACTCCCGTTTACTGGAGGAACACTTTGTGTGCTACCAAACATCACAAAGTAACTGGGTGATTATAAAGGAGCTCTACAGGTGTCTCCGAAGGTACATGTTGGGTTGGCGTATTTCGAGATTAGGATTTGTCACTCCGATTGTCGGAGAGGTATCTCTGGGCCCTCTTAGTAATGCAGATCACTATAAGCCTTGCAAGCAATGTGACTAATGAGTTAGTTGCGGGATGATGCATTACGTAACGAGTAAAGAGACTTGCCGGTAACGAGATTGAACTAGGTATTGAGATACCGACGATCGAATCTCGGGCAAGTAACATACCGATGACAAAAGGAACAACGTATGTTGTTATGCGGTTTGACCGATAAAGATCTTCGTAGAATATGTAGGAGCCAATATGAGCATCCAGGTTCTGCTATTGGTTATTGACCGGAAACGTGTCTCGGTCATGTCTACATAGTTCTCGAACCCGTAGGGTCCGCACGCTTAAGGTTTCGATGACAGTTATATTACGAGTTTATGAGTTTTGATGTACCGAAGGAGTTCGGAGTCCCGGATGAGATCGGGGACATGACAAGGAGTCTTGAAATGGTTGAGACATAAAGATCGATATATTGGACGACTATATTCAGACTTCAGAAAGGTTCTGAGTGATTCGGGTATTTATCGTAGTACCGGAGAGTTACGGGAATTCGCCGGGGAGTATATGGGCCTTATTGGGCCATACGGGAATAGAGGAGAGAGGCCAAAAGGAAGGAGGCATGCGCCCCCCCTCTGGTCCGAATTGGACAAGGGGTGCAGCCCCCTTTTCCTTCTTCCTCTCCCCCTCTTTCCTTCTCTCCTACTCCAACAAGGAAAGGAGGAGTCCTACTCCCGGTGGGAGTAGGACTCCCCCCTTGGCGCGCCCTCCTCCTTGGCCGGCCGCCTCCCCCCTTGCTCCTTTATATACGGGGGCAGGGGGGCACCCCATAGACACAACAATTGATCTCTTGATCTCTTAACCGTGTGCGGTGCCCCCCTCCACCATAGTCCTCGATAATATTGTAGCGGTGCTTAGGCGAAGCCCTGCGACGGTAGAACATCAAGATCGTCACCACGCCGTCGTGTTGATGGAACTCTTCCCCGACATTCTGCTGGATCGGAGTCCGGGGATCGTCATCGAGCTGAACGTGTGCTAGAACTCGGAGGTGCCGTAGTTTCGGTGCTTGATCGGTCGGGCCGTGAAGACGTACGACTACATCAACCGCGTTGTTCTAATGCTTCCGCTTTCGGTCTACGAGGGTACGTGGACACACTCTCCCCTCTCGTTGCTATGCATCACCATGATCTTGCGTGTGCGTAAGAAAATTTTGAAATTACTATGTTCCCCAACAGTGACATCCGAGCCAGGTTTTATGCGTAGATGTTATATGCACGAGTAGAACACAAGTGAGTTGTGGGCGATACAAGTCATACTGCTTACCAGCATGTCATACTTTGGTTCGGCGGTATTGTTGGATGAAGCGGCCCAGACCGACATTACGCGTACGCTTACGCGAGACTTGTTCTACCGACGTGCTTTGCACACAGGTGGCTGGCGGGTGTCTATTTCTCCAACTTTAGTTGAACCGAGTGTGGCTACGCCCGGTCCTTGCGAAGGTTAAAACAAAACTAACTTGACGAACTATCGGTGTGGTTTTGATGCGTAGGTAAGAACGGTTCTTGCTCAGCCCGTAGCAGCCACGTAAAATTTGCAACAACAAAGTAGAGGACGTCTAACTTGTTTTTGCAGGGCATGTTGTGATGTGATATGGTCAAGACGTGATGCTATATTTTATTGTATGAGATGATCATGTTTTGTAACCGAGTTATCGGCAACTGGCAGGAGCCATATGGTTGTCGCTTTATTGTTTGAAATGCAAATGCCATGTAATTGCTTTACTTCATCACTAAGCGGTAGCGATAGTCGTAGAAGCAATAGATGGCGTAACGACAACGATGCTACGATGGAGATCAAGGTGTCGCGCCGGTGACGATGGTGATCACGACGGTGCTTCGGAGATGGAGATAACAAGCACAAAATGATGATGGCCATATCATATCACTTATATTGATTGCATGTGATGTTTATCCTTTATGCATCTTATCTTTCTTTGATTGACGGTAGCATTTTAAGATGATCTCTCACTAATTATCAAGAAGTGTTCTCCCTGAGTATGCACCGTTGCGAAAGTTCTTCGTGCTGAGACACGACGTGATGATCGGGTGTGATAGGCTCTACGTTCAAATACAACGGGTGCAAAACAGTTGCACACACGGAATACTCAAGTTACACTTGACGAGCCTAGCATATACATATATGGCCTCGGAACACGGAGACCGAAAGGTCGAACGTGAATCATATAGTAGATATGATCAACATAGTGATGTTCACCATTGAAACTACTCCATCTCACGTGATGATCGGACATGGTTTAGTTGATTTGGATCACGTGATCACTTAGATGACTAGAGAGATGTCTGTCTAAGTGGGAGTTCTTAAGTAATATGATTAATTGAAGTTGAATTTATCATGAACTTAGTCCTGGTAGTATTTTGCAAATTATGTTGTAGATCAGTAGCTCGCGTTGTTGCTTCCCTATGTTTATTTTTGATATGTTCCTAGAGAAAAACTATGTTGAATGATATTAGTAGCAATGATGCGGATTAGATCCGTGATCTGAGGTTTATCCTCATTGCTGCACAGAAGAATTATGTCCTTGATGCACCGCTAGGTGACAGACCTATTGCAGGAGCAGATGCAGACGTTATGAATGTTTGGATAGCTCAATATGATGACTACTTGATAGTTTAGTGCACCATGCTTAACGGCTTAGAATCGGGACTTCAAAGACGTTTTGAACATCATGGACCATATGAGATGTTCTAGGAGTTGAAGTTAATATTTCAAGCAAATACTCGAGTTGAGAGATATGAAGTCTCCAACAAGTTCTATAGCTAAAAGATGGAGGAGAATCGCTCAACTAGTGAGCATGTGCTCATATTGTCTGAGTACTTCAATCGCTTGAATCAAGTGGGAGTTAATCTTCCAAATAAGTTAGTGATTGACAGAATTCTCTAGTCACCATAACTAAGTTACTAGAACTTCGTGATGAACTATAGTATGCAAGGGATGACTAAAACGATTCCCGAGCTCTTCGTGGTGTTGAAATCGACGAAGGTAGAAATCAAGAAAGTGCATCAAGTGTTGATGATTGACAAGACCACTAGTTTCAAGAAAAGGGCAAAGGGAAAGAAAGGGAAACTTCAAATAGAATGGCAAATAAGTTGTCACTCCCGTGAAGAAGCCCAAAGCTGGACTAAAGCCTGAAACTGAGTGCTTACACTGCAAAGGAAATGGTCACTGGAAGCGGAAATGCCCTGAATATTTGGTGGATAAGAAGGATGGCAAAGTGAACAATAGCATATTTGATATACAGGTTATTGATGTGTGCCTTACTAGTGTTTATAGTAGCCCTTGAGTATTTGATACTTGTTCGGTTGCTAAGATTAGTAACTCGAAACAGGAGTTACAGAATAAACAGAGACTAGTTGAAGGGGAAGTGACGATGAGTGTTGGAAGTAGTTCCAAGATTGATATGATCATCATCGCACACTCCCTATACTTTCGGGATTAGTGTTAAACCTAAATAAATGTTATTTGGCGTTTGCATTGGGTATGAATATGATTAGATCATGTTTATTGCAATACGTTATTCATTTAAAGTCAGAGAATAATTGTTGTTCTGTTTACATGAATAAAACCTTCAAATGGTCATACACCCAATGAAAATAGTTTGTTGGATCTCGATCGTAGTGATACACATATTCATAATATATTGATGCCAAAAGATGCAAAGTTAATATTGATAGTGCAACTTATTTGTGGCACTGCCATTTGGGTCATATCGGTGTAAAGCGCATGAAGAAACTCCATAAAGATGGATTTTTGGAATCATTTGGTTATGAATCATTTGATGCTTGCGAACCGTGCCTTTTGGGCAAGATGACTAAAACTCCATTCTCGGAACAATGGAACGAGCTACTGACTTATTGGAAATAATACATACCGATGTATGCGATCCTATGAGTGTTAAGGCTTGAGGCGTGTATCGTTATCTTCTGACCTTCACAGATGATTTGAGCAGATATGGGTATATCTACTTGATAAAACATAAGTCTGAAACATTTGAAAAGTTCAAAGAATTTCAGAGTGAAGTGGAAAATCATCGTAACAAGAAAAATAAAGTTTCTACGATCTGACCGTGGAGACGAATATTTGAGTTACGAGTTTGGTCTTCATTTGAAACAATGTGAAATAGTTTCGCAACTCACGCCACCTGGAACACCACGATGTAGTGGTGTGTCCGAATGTCGTAATCGTACTTTACTAGATATGGTGCGATCTATGATGTCTCTTATCGGTTTACCACTATCGTTTTGGGGTTATGCATTAGAGACAACTGCATTCACGTTTAATAGGGCACCATCTAAATCCATTGAGACGACACCGTATGAACTATGGTTTAGCAGTAAACCTAAGCTGTCGTTTCTTAAAGTTTGGAGTTGCGATGCTTATGTGAAAAAGTTTCAACCTGATAAGCCCGAACCCAAATCGGAGAAATGCATCTTCATAGAATACCCAAAGGAGACTGTTTGGTACACCTTCTAATCACAGATCCGAAAGGCAAAATATTCATTGCTAAGAATGAATCCTTTCTAGAGAAGGAGTTTCTCTTGAAAGAAGTGAGTGGGAGGAAAGTAGAACTTGATGGGGTAACTGTACCTTCCCCCAAATTGGAAAGTAGTTCATCACAGAAATCAGTTCCAGTGATTCCCACACCAATTAGTGAGGAAGCTAATGATGATGATCATGAAACTTCAGATCAAGTAACTACAAAACCTCGTAGGTCTTCCAAAGTACAATCCGCACCAGAGTGGTATGGTAATCCTGTTCTGGAAGTCATGTTACTAGACCATGATGAACCTACGAACTATGAAGAAGCGATGATGAGCTCAGATTCCGCGAAATGGCTTGAGGCCATGAAATTTGAGATGGGATCCATGTATGAAGAACAAAGTGTGGACTTTGGTGGAGTTGCCCGATGATCGGCAAGCCATATTGTATAAATGGATCTTCAAGAGGAAGACATATGCTGATAGTAGTGTTACTATTTACAAAGCTCGACTTGTCGCAAAAAGGTTTTCAACAAGTTCAAGGTGTTGACTACAATGAGATTTTCTCAATTGTAGCAATGCTTAAGTCTGTCTGAATCATGTTAGCAATTGCCACATTTTATGAAATCTGGCAAATGGATGTCAAAACTGCATTCCTTAATGGTTTTCTTAAAGAACAGTTGTATATGATGCAACCAGAAGGTTTTGTCAATCCTAAAGGTGCTAACAAAAATGTGCAAGCTCCAGCGATCCATCTATGATTGGTGCAAGCATCTCGGAGTTGGAATATACACTTTGATGAGTTGATCAAAGCATATGGTTTTATACAGACTTTTGGAGAAGCCTGTATTTACAAGAAAGTGAGTGGGAGCACTACAACATTTCTGATAAGTATATGTGAATAACATATTGTTGATCGGAAATGATGTAGAATTTTTCTGGAAAGCATAAAGGAGTATTTGAAAGGAGTTCTTTGAAAGAAAGACCTCGGTAAAGCTACTTACATATTGAGCATCAAAATCTGTTGAGATAGATCAAGACGCTTGATAAGTTTTTCAATAAGTACATACCTTGTCAAGATTTTGAAGTAGTTCAAAATGGAACAGTCAAAGAAAGAGTTCTTGCCTGTGTTGCAAAGGTGTGAAATTGAGTAAGACTCAAATCCCAACCACGGCAGAAAATAGAAAATAGAATGAAAGTCATTCCCTATGCCTCAGTCATATGTTCCATAAAGTATGCTATGCTATATACAAGACCTATTGTATACCTTGTTCTGAATTTGGTAAGGGAATACAATAGTGATCTAGGAGTAGATCACTGGACATTGGTCAAGAATATCCTTAGTGAGAACTAAGGAAATATTTCTCGATTATGGAGGTGATAAAAGAACCCGTCGTAAATAGTTACATCGGTGCAAGCTTTTACACCAATCCAGATGACTCTAAGTCTCGATCTGGATACATATTGAAAGTGGGAGCAATTAACTAGAGTAGCTCCATGCAGAGCATTGTAGACATAGAATATTTGCAAAATACATACGACTCTAAATGTGACAGACCCGTTGACTAAGCTTCTCTCACGAGCAAAACATGATCACACCTTAGTACTGTTTGGGTGTTAATCACATAGCAATGTGAACTAGATTATTGAATCTAGTAAACCCTTTGGGTGTTGGTCACATGACGATGTGAACTATGGGTGTTAATCATATACAGATATGAATATTGGTGTTAAATCACATGGCGATGTGAACTAGATTATTTACTCTAGTGCAAGTGGGAGACTGAAGGAAATATGCCCTAGAGGCAATAATAAAGTTATTATTTATTTCCTTATTTCATGATAAATGTTTATTATTCATGCTAGAATTGTATTAACCGGAAACATAATACATGTGTGAATACATAGACAAACATAGTGTCACTAGTATGCCTCTACTTGACTAGATCGTTAATCAAAGATGGTTAAATTTCCTAACCATAGACATGAGTTGTCATTTGATTAACAAGATCACATCATTAGGAGAATGATGTGATTGACTTGACCCATTCTGTTAGCTTAGCACTTGATCGTTTAGTATGTTGCTATTGCTTTCTTCATGACTTATACATGTTCCTACAACTATGAGATTATGCAACTCCCGTTTACCGGAGGAACACTTTGTGTGCTACCAAACATCACAACATAACTAGGTGATTATAAAGGAGCTCTACAGGTGTCTCCGAAGGTACATGTTGGGTTGGCGTATTTCGAGATTAGGATTTGTCACTCCGATTGTCGGAGAGGTATCTCTGGGCCCTCTCGGTAATGCACATCACTATAAGCCTTGCAAGAAATGTGACTAATGAGTTAGTTGCGGGATGATGCATTACGTAACGAGTAAAGAGACTTGCCGGTAACGAGATTGAACTAGGTATTGAGATACCGACGATCGAATCTCGGGCAAGTAACATACCGATGACAAAAGGAACAACGTATGTTGTTATGCGGTTTGACCGATAAAGATCTTCGTAGAATATGTAGGAGCCAATATGAGCATCCAGGTTCCTCTATTGGTTATTGACCGGAAACGTGTCTCGGTCATGTCTACATAGTTCTCGAACCCGTAGGGTCCGCACGCTTAAGGTTTCGATGATAATTATATTATGAGTTTATGAGTTTTGATGTACCGAAGGAGTTCGGAGTCCCGGATGAGATCAGGGACATGATGAGGAGTCTCGAAATGGTCGAGCCATAAAGATCGATATATTGGACGACTATATTCCGACTTCAGAAAGGTTCTGAGTGATTCGGGTATTTATCGGAGTACCGGAGAGTTACGGGAATTCGCCGGGGAGTATATGGGCCTTACTGGGCCATACGGAAATAGAGGAGAGAGGCCAGAAGGAAGGAGGCCTACGCCCCCCCTTTGGTCCGAATTGGACAAGGGGTGCATCCCCCTTTTCCTTCTTCCTCTCCCCCTCTTTCCTTCTCTCCTACTCCAACAAGGAAAGGAGGAGTCCTACTCCCGGTGGGAGTAGGACTACCCCCTTGGCGCGCCCTCCTCCTTGGCCGGCCGCCTCCCCCCTTGCTCCTTTATATACGGGGGCAGGGGGGCACCCCATAGACACAACAATTGATCTCTTGATCTCTTAACCGTGTGCGGTGCCCCCCTCCACCATAGTCCTCGATAATATTGTAGCGGTGCTTAGGCAAAGCCCTGCGACGGTAGAACATCAAGATCATCACCACGCCGTCGTGCTGATGGAACTCTTCCCCGACATTCTGCTGGATTGGAGTCCGGGGATCGTCATCGAGTTGAACGTGTGCTAGAACTCGGAGGTGCCATAGTTTCGGTGCTTGATCAGTCGGGCCGTGAAGATGTACGACTACATCAACCGCGTTGTTCTAACGCTTCCGCTTTCGGTCTACGTGGGTACGTGGACACACTCTCCCCTCTCGTTGCTATGCATCACCATGATCTTGCGTGTGCGTAGGAAATTTTTGAAATTACTATGTTCCCCAATAGCTCCTGGCTGGCTTTGCCGGGCAAAGGACCCTAGGGCAGACAGTTTATCCCTTCTTCCTCCACAACGTCTATGTGGGGCTTATCTCACCTTTCTCCAAGTTCTTCACAGCCGTCCTCGACCACTACCAGGTCCAGGTCCTGCACTTTCAACCTAACTCCAGAGGTCTTGGTGTCTTCGCCTCGCGAGCCTGGAGGCCCTCACGAGAGTCTTGTCTTGGCGGCCTTGCAGGTGAGCCGTACCAGGCCGTCGAAGGAGCCATGCCATGGGCCGCAGGCAGGCAAGTCTGTGTACCCTGGTTCCCAGAACACTGACATATCGATCATGCCATGAATGACATCATTACTATGCGCTTTTCTATCAATTGCCCAATAGTAATTTGTGTACCCATCGTTTGCTATGTTCTTGAGAGATGCCTATAGTGAAAGCTATGGCCCCCGGGTCCATTCACCTCACATGAATAAAACCCTAAAACCTTGTTGCAATTTATTTAATTTTATTTAGTTTTACAATTTATCTATCTACTGCTATAAGAATTAATCATTGCAATTAACGAGTACAAGGGGATTGACAATCCTCTTACCCGCGTTGGGTGCAAGTATTTGCTTGTGTGCGCGCAGGTACTATTGACAGTCGTTTGTGTGAATCTCCTATTGGTTCGATAAACCATGGTTATTTACTGAGGGAAATACTTTCTACTACTATACTACTTCACCTTCCTCTTCAGGGAAATCCGAATGCCTATCAGCTAGTAGAAGAATTGCTGGAGCCGTTACCGAGGAGACTTCATCAAACAACTGAAGGTCTTTTCATACACATCTATCATTTACTTGTTCTACCTTTTATTTGGCTTTATTTTGCCTTTATTAGTGATAGAGGCTAAGGTGTCATGTCTTTCGATGAGATGGTGGCTATCATTTTTGATGGAGTAGACTTTGACGGTCTGACTATGAACGTGCGGTGATGTCGCACCTTTGCAATCACTAAACCAACTCCGAGAGGTTATTGACCATGTCGGAGCATGATCAACCTGACCATGAAGGTCTATTTCCTACACGCAAATGAAGAACAAGCAAAAGTTGAAATTGCAATATGAATATTGCGAATTAAGAGGAAAGCTTTATTAATGAAATTGGGGTTCTATGACGTCTTGGTCTGGTCGTAGAACACAAACGAAGGATGCAAAGTTGCAGCTATGATGAAATTTTAATCTAAACAAAACCCAAGTCGAAACAGTGCCTTAAAGGCCGTATTTATAGGGGAAAAGGGAGGGGATTTCGTCCACCCTTGGCGAGGTGGGACTAAAACACCTCCTGAGTCGTCTCCCCTACAATACGGACTCTAAAACCAACCTATGAAGTACTATTTCAAAATTACATGGGCCTGGCCGAAAAATAAGGTGGCGCAACACCTATATTAAGCTATGGATAAAATTTATGAAAGGCCATCTTTTATATTTCCTCTATGTCCTTGTATTTCATCATGGTGGCTCCAAAGTGCTGAAAACTCCACCAGAAACTCCATTTTTCTTCCCCTTGCGTGCGCCATCCTCTCCATGCTTAATCTTGCTCCCATGTTCATGGTTCTTGTCCATGTTGGGCCATTCATTTATAAGAAAAACAAATGTATCCAATTTAGGCAGCATCATATTCTCATGAACATTAGAATCCTCCCCTTCTTGAATTGAAGTCGTCCTCGATGGAAGCTCATCTTCCTCACCCAAATAAGGCTTCAAATCTGCAATGTTATAAGTGAGACTAACCCCAAAATCTGCAGGCAACTCAAGTTTACAGGCATTATCATTTATTTTCTCTAACACCTTAAAAGGACCATCAGCACGTGGCATTAGCTTTGACTTGCACAAATCAGGAAACCTATCCTTGCGCAAATGTAACTGTAAGGGCATATTTATCCCCAAGGTGTTTTGGTGATTTATGACAATGCTTTTGCGGACTAATCGTGTGCGTTGATTTTTTCAGATATTCATCCTTTGGCACGAGATGATTCCCTCCCCTCGGTGTTTTACTCAAGACGGTGTAGCTCCTTCGTTTCTATGTTGGTGGACTAGTTTCGTAGGAGTCACCGTACTATCAAGAGGGGATTCGCTTTGGTAAGGCTAGGGTGGAATCAACACGTACACATCCTTATCGCACCCGATGTTCCTTTCCGCTTCAATGGAGTTCCCGTTCCTCTCCAAGCTTGCCCTGACTGGTCCCAGCGGTAGTACCGCGGTCCTCAGCGGTAGTACCGCCGAAGCACATCAATCGATAGTACCGCTCCTTAGTGGTAGTACCGCTTGCTGTCTTCGGGTGTAGTACCCCTGAGGCTCCGGGCTACTACCGCCTCGACTCGAGGCCTCTTTTTCTTGTGTCGGGTTGTGCGGTACTAGCTGCTGCAGTAGTGGCGGTAGTACCGCCCCAAGCGGTAGTACCGCCCTTACCTCCGCGGTAGTACCGCTCTGGGCCCAGGTCCTTGCTCCCCTCGTGTGCGCGGCAGTACCACTAGGAGGGGACGG
>NC_041385.1:341206322-341222372 GCF_002162155.2 Triticum dicoccoides
AGCTCCATTTTCGCCCGATCTCTCTCCCTAGCCAATCAAACTTGTTGATTTTCTTGGGATAGGTTGAGAAGGCCCCGATCTACACTTCCACCAAGAGAAATTTGATTCCCCCACTAATCCCTAGCGGATCTTGTTACTCTTGGGTGTTTGAGCACCCTAGACGGTTGAGGTCACCTCGGAGCCATAGTCCATTCTGGTGAAGCTTCATGGTGTCGTTGGGAGCCTCCAATTAAGTTGTGGATAGCCCCAACCTTGTTTGTAAAGGTTCGGTCGCCGCCTTCAAGGGCACCAGTAGTGGAATCACGACATCTCGCATTGTGTGAGGGCGTGAGGGGAATACGGTGGCCCTAGTGGCTTCTTGGGGGAGCATTGTGCCTCCACACCGCTCTAACGGAGACGTACTCCCCTCAAAAGGAAGGAACTTTGGTAACACATCCTCGTCTCCATCGGCTCCACTCTTGGTTATCTCGTGCCTTTACTTGTGCAAGCTATTTGTGTTGTATCCCTTGCTTGCTTGTGCACTTGTTGTTGTTGCATCATATAGGTTGTTCACCTACTTGCATATTTAGACAACCTACTTTGATGCAAAGTTTAATTTGGTAAAGGAAAGCTAAAAATTGTTAGTTGCCTATTCACCCCACCTCTAGTCAACTATATCGATGCTTTCAATTGGTATCAGAGCCTTGTCTCTTTATTAAGTACTTTGCCATCCGAAGAGTATGGTTGACACCGTAGACGG
This sequence comes from Triticum dicoccoides, assembly GCF_002162155.2. NCBI lineage: Eukaryota > Viridiplantae > Streptophyta > Magnoliopsida > Poales > Poaceae > Triticum > Triticum dicoccoides. The sequence goes on from NC_041385.1 coordinate 341,207,062, forward strand.
TGGGGAGGAGGAGCACTCCGGTGTGAATCCGATCTCGTCTACGGGTGATGGGGAAACCGCGGTGTCCCGTGAGGAATTCAATGTGGCCTTGGACACATTGAAAACCTCCATGACAACCACAGTTGAAAGCATGTTTAATAAATTCTTAGAAGGACTTAAGCTACCTACCTCGCCGTTGAAAGTGGGTGATCCCACTAACAAGGTGACGGATGCTAACCCCGACAAGGGGGAAGCTAATAGTGAGAAGGGTCCTTCTACTAGTGGTAGAAATGGCACCGGCATCTTTGCCCATGTGGAACCCCCAACTTATGGAGGACCGATTCCCTCTACTCATTTAAATCATGCCGGCCCTCCTCTTAATATTGTGAAAAATGAGGATTTTGATTCTTGGGTGTATCGCTTCAAGCGTCATTTAAATCATGTGAATACTAATCTTTGGAGAATCATTGAAGAAGGTTTCTATCCACATGACCGAAGCAACTTCATCCCTAGAGAAGCAATGGATAATCAATTCAATGAGAATGCTCTCTTCATCATCCAAGATGCTATCCTCCTCGAAGATCTCCCTCATCTCCGACCCCATGCCATGGCCAGAGACGCATGACAATGTGTTGTGTCTCTTTATCGGGGAAGCGCAAGCATTCAATGCTCCAACTATGAAGTGGTGCAAGATGAAGCCGATGAGTTTGCAATGAAAGAAGACGAAGAACCTCGTGAGCTCTTTCGGAGAGTAACCAAACTCGTGGTCTCACTCCGAGATCATGGGAGCAAGGACACGGATGACAATTGGATCAAGCGCAAGTTCCTCAAGGCCATGATGCCTTACAACAAGGCCATGTCCTCCGTCATTCATCAAAGACCGGACTTCCACTCCATGACCTCAAATGAAGTGTTGGATGAGTTCGTTGTAATGAGCATCTTGGACAAGACCGCCGATAACATGGTGCTCCGCTCTCAAATGGCAAAGAAGCCCAACCTTGCATTGAAGGCCAAGGTTATTGTGGAAGAAGAGGAAGATGAGGAGAGCAACCCCGAACATACAAAATATGATTATCATGAGCACATGGCTCTTGCTTCAAGGCAATTTTGGAGCAACGAGTAAGAACTTGTTACAACTATGGCAATGTGAGCCATTTCGTTGTGGATTGTCCTTACGAGAAGTGGGAAGACAATGGTGGCAAGCTCATCCGAAAAGACAAAGCCAATTCCTTCCCCAACAAGAACAACTTCACCAAGAAGACTCCTACTCGAGGGTTGGTGGTTCAAGAAGAATACCGTGAGGATGACGATGATGATGAAGATAGTGAAGCAATGGCCATGGCATCCGTTGCCATTTCCACAACTCCCTGGATGTCTCTCTTCGATTCACCCAACGAGAACATCACCGCCAAGTGCGTCATGGCTAAAGCCACCAACAAGGTAACCCCCAACATCAAAACCACCATCCTTACTAATCCCTCTTTGACGGATGGCATTGATGAAAGTGAGGGATCTAATGAGGAAGTCAATGAATTCGAGTCTTTTATGAGTAAGCTCAAGGGCAAATCCAAGAAGCACTTTGTTGCTCTCTTGGAACAACTTGGTCAAGCCAATGACATCATCGAGGCTCACGAAGAAACCATCTCTAAGATGGAAGGTCATAGTCGTGACTATGCCAATGAGATATTGGATCTCTCTAATGCTCTCGAGGAAGAGCGTGGGCATCGTTTGGCTCTTGAGGAGTCACACAACGATGACCATGCCAAGTTAAAGAAAGATCTTGATCATGCTCTTGTTGTGTCTCGTGTGCTAACTTCTGAGAAGGCTAAACTTGGGGTTGTTCATGCTAGACTCAAGGAGGAGTTTGATGTACTTGACAAGGCCCACAAGGTCTTGAAGGGTGCTCACGCAAACCTCAAGGAGTCTCATGCTCAACTCCAAGTTAAGCTAACCAAGGAAAATGCCACCTTTCCTCATATGGTATTAATTCATAATGCATATGCCACTAACCCGTGTTGTGAACATATGCATCTTGTGGAGGAGAATGCCAAATTGAAGGATCAACTTGAGAAAGGCCTTGTGACATGCATTCAAGGTGATAAGAACCTCAACGACCTTTTGAGCAATCAAAAGGAAGTTGTGGCCAAGAAGGGAATTGGGTTCGCACCCAAGTCCAAGAACAAGAAGAAGAACGACAAGACCAAACGACCTCCTCCTCTCAAGCAAACCTTTGTGAAAGAGGGAGAGGGTGCTCCTAAGGAGAAGAAGAACAATGTGAAGGGTGTTGATGTCAAAAAGGGTAAAACCACCCCCTCCAACAAAGCCGGCGACTTTAACCCTTCTTATGTGTTATGCCGTGCTAGTGATGGGCATGTTTATGCTAAATTTGTTGGCTCTCGTTATGAGTACATTTAATGGTCTATTTGGGTTCCTAAGACCCTTATTACTAACATCAAAGGACCCATTACTAAATGGGTACCTAAAACCAAGCATTGATCTCTTGTAGGTGTTTGCTTCTGGTGGGGGATCATGGTTGCTCGATAGTGGAGCAACAAATCATATGACCGGGAGCAAGGACTTGGTGGTGGACGTGCAAAAGATCCCATCTATGCCCACCAATGTCGAGTGGGGTGATGCCTCACATTCTAAGGTATTGGGTCTTGGCAAGGTTGTCATTTCTCATGATCTAACGATCGAGAAAGTCATGCTTGTTGAGTCCCTTGCATACAATTTACTTTCCGTTCGTCAACTTGCACTCATGGGTTTAGCCACTTTCTTTAATATTGATACTGTGGCCCTCTTGTGGAGCAAGACTCTTAAAGTAGCCTTTGTTGGGCATGTCGAGAACAGTCTCTATGTGATTAACTTTCCGGAGCGACCCACTAAGACCGCGACATGCCTAATGGCTAAAGTTGACGTGGGATGGCTTTGGCATCGCTGTTTAGCCGACGTCACTATGAGATCTTTGCAAAGTCTTCTCAAGGGGGACCATGTTCGTGGACTAACAAATGTTAGTTTTGCCAAAGATCGTGCTTGCAGTGCTTGTATCGAAGGAAAGCTTCATGAAAAGCCTCACCCTCCCACGACTATCATCTACTCGAAGAGACCCTTGGAGCTCCTTCACATGGACCTCTTTGGGCCTCCATCCTTTGATAGTCTTGGGGGTAGAAAGTATTGCTTGGTGATTGTGGATGATTATCAAGATACACTTGGGTATATTTCTTCAAGAGGAAGAGTGAAACTCAGCAGACCATCATCGACTTTGCAAATGAAGCTCAACGTCAACATGATGCAAAGATCTTGACAATAAGAAGTGACAACGGCATCGAATTCAAGAACTATACCTTGGATGAGTTTCTTAGTGATGAGGGGATCAAGCATCAGTATGCTGCACCCTATACCCCTCAACAAAATGGTGTTGCGGAAAGGAAGAATCGGACGTTGATGGATGTGGAAAGGACCATGATGGCGGAGTTCAAGTCTCCATACAACTTTTGGGCTGAAGCCATTAACACAACATATCATGCATCAAATCGACTCTGTCTCTGCAAAGGCTTGAACAAGACTCCTTATGAAATACTTACCGGTAACAAGCCCAACCTCAAGTATTTCCGGGTATTCGGGTGTAAGTGTTTCATTCTCAAGAAAGGTGTTCTTTGTCTAAATTTGAGGCTAGAGCTTATGAGGGCATATTTGTTGGTTATGCTACAAACTCTCATGCTTACCGTGTCCTCAACAAGTCTACCGGACTCATTGAGGAGACGCGTAACGTAGAGTTTGACGAAAATAACGGCTCCCAAGTGGAGCAAAGTGGTACTTGTGATGTAGGTGATGAAATTCCTCCCCAAGCCATAAGAAGAATGGGTGTGGGTCATATCCTACCCATTGAGGAACCCCTTGTGGCCGAAGGAGAAGGACAATGCTCCACTCAAGTGGAGCCATCACCTCCCCAAGACCCACACGCTTCCGAAGAACAAAGTGAAGGCCCTCAACCTCGTGAACAAGACCAAGGGCAAGATCTATCGCAAGATGGTGGTGAACCACCGAATGATGCCCAAGGTCAAGTTCTCCCCCTCGAGCAAGTTAAAGATCAAGAGCAAGCTCAAGATCTAGAACAAGCTCAAGACGGCACTCAAGATAATCAAGTTAACCCTCCTCCTTCCACATCGGAGGAGGAATTAGAGCGTTGTGCCGTGAAGATTGCTTCCAAACTCACCACCAAAGGTCATCTCATGGAGAATGTGGTTGGAAGCCTAAGAAAGGGGGTAAGCACTCGTAGAAAATTAGCAAACTATTGTGAACATCACGCGTTTGTCTCTTGTGTTGAACCCCAAAAGGTCTATGAGGCGCTCGAAGATCTGGATTGGCTCAATGCCATGCATGAAGAACTCAACAACTTCGAGTACAACAAGGTGTGGAGATTGGTGCCAAGGCCGTTGGGGAACCACAACGTCATTGGAACCAAGTGGATATTCAAGAACAAGCAAGATGCTCATGGGAACATCATTCGCAACAAGGCAAGATTGGTAGCACAAGGCTACTCCCAAGTTGAGGGTATCGACTACGGTGAAACCTTTGCTCCCGTTGCTTGCCTTGAATCCATTCGTTTCTTGATTGCTTATGCTTCCCATCACAACTTTAAGTTACAACAAATGGATGTGAAAAGTGCTTTTCTTAATGATCCTATTAATGAGTTGGTTTATGTCAAGCAACCCCACGGTTCGAGGATCCCTACTTCCCAGATCATGTGTATCAACTCGGTAAGGCACTCTATGGCCTTAAATAAGCCCCACATGCGTGGTATGACCACCTTACCGAGTTGTTATAAGATCGTGGATTTGAGGTTGGGCAAATCGATCCCACTCTATTTACTAAGAAGGTCAAAGGGGAGTTGTTTGTATGCCAACTATATGTTGATGATATTATCTTTGGTTCCCCTAACAAAGCTTTCAACGAGGAATTTGCCGCTCTCATGACCTTTAAGTTCAAGATGTCATTGATGGGAAAATTGAAGTTCTTCCTCGGTTTCGACATCAAGCAAAGAAGAGAAGGTACTTTCATCAATCAAGCCAAATACACTCAAGACATGCTTAAAAGATTCAACCTAAGTGATGTCAAGTCGGCTTCCACTCCAATGCCCACCAAGTGCCAACTTGACATTGATCCCAATGGTAAATCGGTGGATCAAAAGCTATATCGCTCAATGATTGGCTCCTTGCTTTATCTTTGTGCATCTAGACCGGATATCATGTTGAGTGTGGGAATATGTGCACGATTTCAAGCCGCACCGAAGGAAAGCCACTATGTGGCGGTCAAGCGAATCTTTCGATATTTGGCTCATACCCAAAACTTTGGCTTATGGTACCCAAGAGGAGCAAACTTCAAGCTTGAAGGATATATGGATTCCGATTGGGTGGGAGACAAAGTGGATAGGAAGTACACTTCTGGAGGGTACCAATTTCTTGGTTGCTCTTTGGTGAGTTGGTCTTCCAAGAAGCAAAGTTGTGTGTCTCTCTTGTCCACCGAAGCGGAATATGTGGCGGACGGTAGTTGTTGTGCACAACTCTTATGGATGAGGCAAACTTTAAAGGAGTACGGTGTCATTTGTGACAAAGTGCCTCTTTGGTGTGACAACAAAAGTGCCATCAAGATTTCTCTCAACCCGGTGCAACATTTCAAGACGAAGCATATTGAGATTCGGTATCACTTCATCCGGGATCACATTAGGCGAGGGGAGATCAAGCTCAAGTATGTCAACACTAATGATAACCTTGCAGATATTTTCACCAAGCCCTTGGATGAAGCAATATTTCGCGAGTTAAGGCATGAGCTAAATATCATTGACTCGAGCAATGTATCTTGAACCCATGCACATCCCACCACATTCAACGTGTTGTCTAGTTTAGGTGTAGGCATGGACATAGGGGGAGTGTTGTTCTCTCAATGAACTCTCCCTCCCCCCATTATGCATAAATTGATCAAGTCTTTCACTTTAACCATCTTCGATGGTACTTGTGCTTCAAGGACGAGTTTTGGTCATGGGCCCAAGGTTAAAATCTTCGCGGTGCCATACCTCTTGATTCAAACATAGGTGGCCTCGGCCACCGCCCTCTCTTGAAGAGGTGTGTTTTTCCCCTTGCTAGTGTGTTTGTTGCCTAGTCATTTTTGCCGTTGGTTTCTCTCTTTTTGAGCTTAGTCATTTTTGTCTAGTTGCCGTGGCGTGCTGGGCGGTACTACCGCTGGTAGTGCGTGGTACTACCGCTGCGGGGCGGGATCAGGGGGTTATATCGGGACAGGGGGAGGTTTCTCTCCCCCATACCCATTCTCTTCGCCCCCTTGCTCCTCTTCGTCTCTCCAGCACCGTCTCGCCGCGGGAGGGCTCCGGTGGATCTTCTTCTTCGGGGCGTCCCTCTCCATTTCCTTCGGTGGAATCGATCCCCACCCTGTCCTCTTGCCATGGATGCCGGTATTGCCCCCGTTCCCTCTCTCTTTTTGTCTAGATTTCAGATCTAGCGTCTTAGGGGCAATAGTGGTTGCATCTCTAGATTTTTGGCTAAATCTAGGCTTGAGTAGGATGGAGAAGGCAACTAGGCATCTTGGATTAACGTTTGGTAGGAATATTTTTGAATTTGGTAGGCCGGTAGTGCCGAATCTGACCATGGCAGTAAGAAACCACTATTTCCCCGCTTTGAGTGGTACTACCTCTCTCATTGGAGCGGTACTACCGCTTGGAGCGGTACTGTCGCCTCCAGGTCGCGGTACTACCGTTGCCTGCCAAATTCCATCATGTCTCTACCATTCATTGATCCTTTTTGTTGTGTTTGGTGGCTTATGCTCGTTCTTTCTGGTTGTTTTGCGTGTTCTTGTGTTTGGTTCCAGGTGATGAACATCCTGAGCATCAAGCTCGCCGTGTCAACCCTGGTCGTGCAACGTCAAAGCGTTACCGCACATTTGAGTCAGCAGGAGGTTCCTCAAGTGCTCCACCTCCACCTCAACTCAAGAAGAAGTCTGCTGTCAAGCCGAAGCCAATGGGCAAAATCGTGCATCAACTGAATGCCAAGGGGTTCTGGGCAAGGCATCGCCACAACCCTTATGAGGTAGACCAAGAACCCACTTTGTTCAACCGTCCGTTCTGGAACCGCTTTCAGTTTGCCATCTTCTTTGATGTGCTCAAGGCCAAGAAGAATCTCTATGTTAATGTGCGCTCCATCGACACAGACTATATGGAGAAGGATCCTGAGTACTTTGGTGAAGCTCTTCAGATGTGCACTCAGCTAAACATTCTCAGAATCATGCAATTCAACAAGGACTATGATGCAGATATTGTGGCCCAATTCTATGCCACTGTCCATCTAGGGACTGATGAGGACAGGACTTTGACTTGGATGACCAATGGAAAGTTGCTTTCTGTCAAGTGGAAGGCATTCATGGAGTTACTTGGGGTGGAAGATCACGGGCTTGCGTCTCCTGTCGGCTTTCGCCCTCACCGCAATGTAACCTCCACTCACAAGCAAGCTCTCTGGCCCTATTGCACGCTGAAGATCAACTCTGAGACTAAGAAGGAAACATATGAGCTGCCTGCTTCTGGACATTCTTCACCGTGTCTTCCGTGAGACTCTTTTCCCTCACATCGGGAATCTGGATATGGTTCACTCTTATCTCGTGGACATGCTTCTCTTCTGCCAGCATGAGAAAGAAGAAAACACTGGTGAGTCCCTGGACATCTCTCATGTTATGTGGTCTGAGCTCTTATCTGCTATCTCTGAGCGCAAGTGCCCGATTTATGGTCCGTTCATCATGCTGCTTATTGAGAAGGCTTGGGGTCAGGTCTATCCCAAGGTTATGCTAGAGACTGGAGAGTTGGTGTCTCATGAGATCAAGCATTTGAGGAAGAAGGACAACTGGGGCACTCAGGTCCCTAAATCTGGGGGTACATCGTCTGCTGCTGCCGTGGAGACCGAGGAGGAGGCTGAGGCTGAGGATGATGATGACTATGAGCCTTTTGGGGCAGAGCCCTCTTGGGCAAAGAAGCTCAAGCTCAAGATGAAGAAGCTGTTCTGCATGGAGTCTCACAGTCAGTACATGACTCATGTGGCTGAGAAGAAGGCCAGGGGACGTCACAAGGAGCTCATGCGTCAGTTGGGTGCCACCGTTCATAGTGGATCTGAGGACCAGCTTACTGAGGAGGAGGAGTGGATTCAGCAGCACTGCTCGTGGACATATTCTGATGCCGAGCAGTTCCTAATCGACAGCGGTGGCGAAGACGATCCCGCTGAGATTTGATGTTCGAGACCCTCGCTTGCTATCACTTGGAGCCGTAGCAAAACTCCCTCTCTTTTTGGTGTCTCGATGCCAAAGGAGGAAAGAGTTTAGGGATTTGTGTCATTGTCATTGTATGTTTCGCGAGTGTGTCTTCTTTGTGGTGTGTTTGTGTTTTCTCGCCGTTTGCTTTGCGTGGTTTTGTGTCAGTGAGACCTAAGTTCCAGACATATGGTGTGAGACATAGGCTACCTTATCTTTAGATTATCATTATCTATGTCTATCTAGTCCCTCGGTAGCTTATGAGTTGCATGCTTATCCTGTTATATACTTTGCTCTCATATATCCTGCTTAGGTTGTTGGTCTCTAAAATGTAGGGGGAGCGTTGATCCTAGTATGTGTGCCGTGCAGTCCAAAGCACTTATCTAGATAGCACACATCTAGGGGGAGCCCATCTACATTTTAGGGTTGTGGGGTTTGCGCATGTCCTATGTCTTTTCCCGTTTGTGCAAATCCCTTATTGTCATCAATCCACCAAAAAGGGGGAGATTGTAAGGGCATATTTATCCTCAAGGTGTGTTGGTGATTGATGACAATGCTTTTGCGGACTAATCGTGTGCGTTGAGTTTCTCAGAGATTCATCCTTTGGCACGAAATGATTCCCTCCCCTCGGTGTTTTCCTCAAGACGGTGTAGCTCCTTCGTTTCTATGTTGGTGGACTAGTTTCGTAGGAGTCACCGTACTATCAAAAGGGTATCCGCTTTGGTAAGGCTAGGGTGGAATCAACACGTACACATCCTTATTGCACCTGATGTTCCTTTCCGCTTCAATGGAGTTCCCGTTCCTCTCCTAGCTTGCCCTGACTGGTCCCAGCGGTAGTATCGCGGTCCTCAGCGGTAGTACCGCCGAAGCACATCAAGCGGTAGTACCACTCCTCAGTGGTAGTACTGCTTGCTGTCTTCGGGCGTAGTACCGCTGAGGCTCCGGGCTACTACCGCCTTGACTCGGGGCCTCTTTTTCTTGTGTCGGGTTGTGCGGTACTAGCTGCGGTAGTAGTGGCGGTAGTACCGCCCCAAGCGGTAGTACCACCCTTACCTCCGCAGTAGTACCGCTCTAGGCCCAGGTCCTTGCTCCCCTCGTGTGCGCAGCAGTACTGCTGGGAGGGGACGGTAGTACCGCTGGTTCAGCGGTAGTACCGCCCGCCCAAGCGGTAGTACCGCTCTGTGCGGGGCTGCTTGGGGGGTAACGGTTGGATTGTTCCCCCCACTATATAAAGGGGTCTTCTTCCCCAAAGTTCACTCACCTCTTCCCCCAAAAAGCTCCATTGTTGCTCCAAGCTCCATTTTCGCCCGATCTCTCTCCCTAGCCAATCAAACTTGTTGATTTGCTCGGGATAGGTTGAGAAGGCCCCGATCTACACTTCCACCAAGAGAAATTTGATTCCCCCACTAATCCCTAGCGGATCTTGTTACTCTTGGGTGTTTGAGCACCCTAGATGGTTGAGGTCACCTCGGAGCGATAGTCCATTGTGGTGAAGCTTCGTGGTGTCATTGGGAGCTTCCAATTAAGTTGTGGAGATAGCCCCAACCTTGTTTGTAAAGTCGGTCACCGCCTTCAAGGGCACCAATAGTGGAATCACGGCATCTCGCATTGTGTGAGGGCGTGAGGAGAATACGGTGGCCCTAGTGGCTTCTTGGGGAGCATTGTGCCTCCACACCGCTCTAACGGAGACGTACTTCCCCTCAAAAGGAACGAACTTCGGTAACACATCCTCGTCTCCATCGGCTCCACTCTTGGTTATCTCGTGCCTTTACTTGTACAAGCTATTTGTGTTGTATCCCTTGCTTGCTTGTGCACTTGTTGTTGTTGCATCATATAGGTTGTTCACCTAGTTGCATATTTAGATAACCTACTTTGATGCAAAGTTTAATTTGGTAAAGGAAAGCTAAAAATTGTTAGTTGCCTATTCACCCCCCTCTAGTCAACTATATCGATCCTTTCAGTAACCAAATAAGACCTCCATGTGCAAAGACAACATGTTTTCTACCCTTATCTCCGGCAAGTTTGTACTTAGCATTCATATGCTCTATGTTTTCCTTGGTTAACCCATGCATTTTTAAGACCAATTCAACATGTTGTTTAGCATCAAAATCAACCTTCTCCGAAGATGGAAGAGGCAACAAATCAATGGGTCCATGAGGTAGGAAACCATACACAATTTCAAAAGGGCACATCTTAGTAGTAGAATGCAGCGAACGATTATAAGCAAATTCAATATGATGCAAGCATTCTTCCCACATTTTAAGGTTATTCTTGAAAACAACCGTAAGCATACTAGACAATGTTCTATTGACTACTTCAGTTTGACCATCAATTTGGGGGTGACATGTATTACTAAAAAGAAGTTCAGTCCCCAACTTAGCCCGCAAACATATCCAAATGTGGCTAAGAATTTAATATCATGATCTGAAATAATTGTATTTGGCACACCATGTAAGCGAATAATTTCACGGAAGAACAAATCAGCAACATTAGCAGCAACATCGCTTTTATGACATGGTATGAAGTGTGCCATTTTTAAAAATCTATCCACGACAATAAATATGCTATCCCTCCTCTTCTTTGTTTGAGGTAAACCTAAACAAAGTCCATAGATATGTCCTCCCATGGAACACTAGGTACACGCAAAGGCATATATAAACCATGAGGATTGAGTTGTAACTGACCTTTTTGACATGTAGTACATCGAGCAACAAAACACGCTCAACATCCCATCTCATCTTTGACCAAAAGAAATGTGGAGCAAACACATCCTCCATCTTCTTCATCGCAAAGTGTCCCATCAATCCTCCTCCCTGCGCCTCATGCAACAACAAAAGATGAATGGAGCTACCTGTAATGTATAGCTTGTTAGCATGGAACACAAATCCATCAATAATGGTGAACTTGTTCCATGTTCTTCCTTCTTTGCAATTTTGCATTACATCTTTAAATTTAGAATCATGCACATAATCTTTGATGGTCTACAAACCAAATATTTTAAAGTCAAGTTGTGAAAGCATAGTATAGCGACGAGACAATGCATCAGCAATAACATTTTCTTTACCCCTCGTGTGTTTATTGACATAAGGAAAAGTCTTAATGAATTCAACCCATTTAGCATGTCTACAATTCAGTTTTGCTTGACTTCTAATATGCTTCAAAGATTCATGATCAGAATGTATAACTAATTCTTTGGGCCATAAGTAATGTTGCCATGTTTCCAAAGTCCAAACAAGAGCATATAATTATTTATCATATGTAGAATAGTTCAAACTAGGCCCACTCATTTTTTCAGAAAAGTATGTGATACGCCTCGAACACATTCTACACTTTTTTATTGTTCCATACTATTATAGTATCAATCTTGGATGTTTTATATGCAATTATACATCATTTTTTGGGACTAACCTATTAACTTAGTGCTAAGTGCCACTTGTTGTTTTTGCCTGTTTTTGGTTTTCAAGGAAATCAGTACCAAACCAAGTCCAAATGCCATGAAACTTTTTGACGATTTTTTCCATGGACATAAGAGACCCTAGAAGCTTTGGGAGGAGGCCATAACGCACATGGGTGTGCCCATGTGACTTTTGGGCCCCTTGTTCCTCCATTTAACCTAACTCCAACTCTATAAATTCTTTAAAATTGGGAAACCAATAGAGAGCCACCCAAAAATACTATTTCTATCGCTGCAAGCTTCTTTTCTTGCGAGATCCCGTCTGGAGGCCTTTTCCGGTACTCTGCCGGAGGGGGAATTAATCACGAAGGGCCTCTACATTAACCTTGCTGCCCTTCCGATGATTTGTGGGTAGTTTATCACAGACCTACAAGTACATAGATAGTAGCCAGATGGCTTCTTCTCTCTCTTTGATCTTCAATACAATGTTCTCCTTGATATTCTTGGAGACCTATTCGATGTAATCCTTTTTTGCAATGTGTTTGTTGAGATCTGGTGAATTCTGGATTTATGACTATGAATATTATTTGAGTCTTCTCTGAACTCTTTTGTGCATGATTAATATAGCTTTGTATTTCTCTCCGATCTATCCGTTGGTTTTGCCAACTAGATTGATTTATCTTGCAATGGGAGAGGTGCTTTGTGATGGGTTCAATCTTGTGGTGCTCAATCCAAGTGACAGAAAGGGACATGACACATATTTCTATCATTGCGATTAAGGATAAAACGATGGGGTTTATTCATATTGATAGGATTTACTTTGTCTACATCATGTCATCTTTGTTAAGGAGTTACTCTGTTCTTTACGAACTTAATACTATAGATGCATGCTAGATAGCGGTCGATGTGTGGAGTAATAGTAGTTGATGCAGGCAGGAGTTGGCCTACTTGTCTCGAACATGATACTTATATACATGATCATTGCCTTGGATATCATCATAACTATGCGCTTTTCTGTTCACCCACCGTATGCTATGTTTCAAGAGAGAAACCTCTAGTGAAAACTATGGCCCCCGGGTCTATCTTTATCATATATTAAAATCCAAAAATATCTTGCTGCAATTTATTTACCTTTATTTTATTTTGTGCTTTTTTATCTATCTATCACTACAATATTTGATCCTTGCAATTAACCGCCAAGGGATTGACAACCCCTTGTTTGCGTTGGGTGCAAGTATTTGTTATTTTGTTTGTAGGTGCTATTCATGAAGTATTGCGTGATTCTCTTAATGGATTGATATCTTGGTTCTTAACTGAGGGAAATACTTATCTCTACTATACTGCATCATCCTCTCCTCTTCGGGGAAATCACACCACAACTCACAAGTAGCATGAAGAATTTCTGGCGCCATTGCCGGGACACATCACCAACACCTATCAAGCCCATCGCATAAACTTTCATCTCCTTGCATTAACTTCCATTTGCCATTTCCCTCTCGTTTTCATCTCCCCCACTTCTAAAACGTTCCACAAAAACACAAAAACATTTTCCGTTTATCTTTTTGCTTGTTTGCTTGCTTTATCGCGATGTCTCAAGAAATTACAAAGTTGTGTGACTTTTCCAATACTAATAATGATTTTATTAGTACAACAATTGCTCCTCCCTCCACTAGTGCGGAGTCATGTGATATTAATGCTGCCTTGCTAAATCTTGTTACGAAAGAACAATTTCCTAGTAGTCCTAATGAAGATGCTGGATCCCATCACTACAAAAAAAAGACACATCCGTGACATTTTGGGCCGAACGAATTTTTTTTCTGTCATACATATGACACTTCTATGCCGATAATTGTGACAAAACCCGGTATCATCCTAGATGTTGGTGGGCTCCTACTTCTATGACAAAAAATCATGACAGAAAATGGGCTTTTCATCCTGGGCGGGCCGGAGACGCAGCTGCATGACATTCTTTGGGCCGTCCATGACGAAAAAAACTGTGGTAGAAGCGAGGGGGAGGAAAATTTCGGGGAGTTGCCGGTTACGGTAGGAGTGTGATGCGCGTTTCTCTCGTACAGGTACGCGCGTGTGTGTGAGGCGTTGGCTCTAACTGAACCCGAGTGAGGCGTTGGGCTCTAACTAAACCCGAGAAATTGCACTGCAGGCTACGCGTTACTGAACCCGAGCGATCGATCGATGGCTGTTAACTGAACCTGATGGAGCGATTCCTTCGCTACTGCTGCTAAATGAAGCTGATCGATTGGATGAACAGTGAGCGTTGGGGGGGGGGGTTGGATGAACAGTGAGCGGTGGCATTGCCTCTGGATGAACAGGACCCCGTGGTGTGGAGGGCTGGATGAACAGTAGACTGTGGAGGGGTGGCCGTGGATGGGTGGTTGAACAGGACCCCGTGGTGTGGAGGGATGGATGAACAGTAGACGGTGGAGGGCTGGATGAACAGTAGACGGTGGAGGGGTGGTTGAACAGTAGCCGGTGGAGTAGCGCGTGGTGGAGGCTGGATGAACAGGAGCCTATGAAGGCGGGAGGAGGTCGAGGGTAGCCCGTGGAGGCTGGAGGAGGTCGACGGTGGAGATGAACAGTATCCCGTGGAGTCCCATTTTGCGGTACGCCACACCCCTCCCCCCGTTTCGACCGTAGCGCTCCAACACAAGTCCGTTTCGTCTGTTTTGCGGTACGCCACACCCCTCCCAATCAACAAGACCCCCGTTTCGACCGTAGGAGGTCCGTTTCCTTTGTTTTGCGGTACGCCACACCCCTCCCGATCAACAGGACCCCCGTTTCGACCGTAGGAGGTCCGTTTCCTCCATTTTGCGGTACGCCAGTCCCCTCCCGATCAACAGGACCCCGTTTCGAACATGGCCGGTCGAAAACAAGGCCGTTTCCTCCGTTGTGCGGTACGCCGGGCCTCGTTTCCATCGCCTGTTCCGTCCAAGCCCTCCCGATGAACACGACCACACATTCTGTTCCGACCCAGCCGGTTGGCTCCCATGCGTTTCGTTGCCTCCCGATGAACACGACGCATTCCGTTGCCTCCCCATGAACACGACGCATTCCGTTGCCTCCCCATGAACACGACGCATTCCGTTGCCTCCCCATGAACACGACGCATTCCGTTGCCTCCCCATGAACACGAGCCCTCGCCGTACGTATGCGTGACTAGGCGTTCCAGACCCCGCCCGTATGTACACATACGTGCCCGTATTTTCTTTCTTGCACCCTGGCCGCTGTACGTACGTGTACATGCTACGTGCGCGCCTCCACTACGACACGTGCGCGCCTTTACTATGACACGTGCGCGCCTCTACATCAACCAGTATGTACGTACACGTTCGCGACCAGGATGACAACGCTACGTACGCTTCGACCAGGTGGGTCCCGACTGTCAGGCACTTCCTTGCCTGTGAAGATGTAGCTGGTGGGTCCCAGCAGTCAGGGGGCCGAATCATTTTTTTTCGGACGCACTTCCTTGCGTGTGAAGGTGTAGCTGCTGGGTCCCAGCAGTCAGGGGGGGCGAATCGTTTTTTTGCCCGGACGCACTTCCTTGCATGCGAAGGTGTAGCTGCTGGGTCCTAGCAGTCAGGGGGTGAATCGTTTTTTTTGCCCGGACGCACTTCCTTGC
>NC_041385.1:341222543-341282623 GCF_002162155.2 Triticum dicoccoides
TGCGTGCGAAGGTGTAGCTGGTGGGTCCCAGCAGTCGGGGGGCGAATTGTTTTTTCCGGATGCACTTCCTTGCGTGCGAAGATGTAGCTGGTGGGTCCCAGCAGTCAGGGGGCGAATCATTTTTTTTCCGGACGCACTTCCTTGCATGCGAAGATGTAGCTCGTGGGTCCCATCAGTCAGGGGGCGAATCATTTTTTCCGTGAAATACGGTGGCCCGTCCGGTGGGTCCCCGCTGTTAGGTGGAGGAATAATTATTTTGCGCGTAATAAGGAGGCACTTCCTTGCGGCTGCCGTGGACCCAGCTGTCAGCCTCTCCATGTACAATCCATGTCCGATGGAAATCGTTCCTTGACCATGTTAACAACGCCGCACCGAGAGCACCACGGCGGCGGACGACGGCGAGGCCTAGGAAGGGGACGACACGGAGCCGGGGAAGACGCGGCAGTGGATGCACAGGCAGAGAGGAGTACGAGGGTTCACTGGTTCGGCTGCGCTGTCGTCGTCGCAGAATAACAGGGGGTGTGGGTGAGTGGAGGGATGGCCTGGCCAGTGGTGGGAGTAGTAGGGGCGGTGAGGCCTCCGCAGCAGCACAACCGGCCACGGGAGGCAGGAGCAGGCAGCACGACCGCCGCTGCTTTGGGCGGCTGGAGCAAGAAGACCAGAGGTTGAAGAAGCACGACGGCCATTGGATGGACATCGTACGGTCACTGCAGCTAGAATCGTTTATATTGACTAAGTTGACAAAGCCCTTGGTACGTCAACTTAGTAGGCCCACAGGTCAGCTTCCGAAACGGTGCGCCCCAGATGTCAGGGGGATGAATCATTTTTTGGGCGGGTGAAGCTAGAATATCCGAGATTGAAGAAGAAGCACGGCATCCGTTGGATGGACATCCAACGGCCACTGCTGCTAGAACCGTGTGTTGACTATAAGTTGACAAAGCCTTGCATACTTGTCAACTCTGTTTTTTAGGGGACGCGTCAACTTAGTAAGGCCAGAAGTGTGTGGCAGAGAACTTATAGCCCATTTGAGATTTGTAAGAATGTGTAGCCAATTTTTGAATTCTAATGGAATTTACTACATCCCATTTACAGTTTGTTAAAAGGGCCAATTCCAGTTCTGCCCCTAACTTGAACCCACTACTCAGTTTTGCCCCTAATTTTCGGGTATGCTCAGTTTTGCCCCTCTGCCGTTAGTGCCACTTATGGAAATGCCCCTCCGAGCCGTTACCGTCCAGTCAAAGGGCGTTGACCGTTTTCTGGGCGTCTACTGGACATTTTTGCCCCTGGAAAAAAATAAAACAGAAATTAAAAAATAAAAGAGAAAGGACACGCTTACCTTTTGTCCCAGGACGGCCCAGCGAGGCCAGCCCACTGGCTGGTCATCCTCCCCCTCTGCCAAGGCCGAGGGCATGTCGCTCACGTGCTCACCTGAGCATCGCCGCTCCCGTGGCCAATGTCGTCGAGAGGCCGCACCGCCATGTCCCCGATGCCCGCCGTCAAGCTGGGAATCACCACGCCGAAGATTGAGACGTCGGGTGCCCTTCAACTTCTCAACCGAAGCCATCTCCGCCGGATCTGTCCATCGGCCGCCATCTTCGATTCGCCGTCGTCCGTGATCCCCTGACGCTAAGTTACTGTTCCTGAGATCCATATGTCATCGTGGATCTTCCAGACAACTCGCCGATGAGCTCCTCTTCGTACAGCCCCCTCCTCACGGCACCTCGCTCCGGCTTGCCCCTCTTCGTACAGTCTTCGTACAGTGTTGACCGTACAGTCCATTTCAACCAACCGTTCAAAAGTCTTCGTCCATTTCAGACAAAATGCCCTTCGTACAGTCCCCTTCCAGACAAAATGTGGGATATTTGCCCCTAATTTTTAGGTATGCTCAGTTTTGGAAGGGGACACACCAATTTCAAAGTCTTCGTACAGTCCATTTCAACCAACCGTTCAAAACAGAATTCAATAAAATTTCCCACATTTTGATGGGATCCGAATATTTTTATCCCGAGATTTCTAGTCAGATTAAATACAATTTCAATATAAATTTATATTGCATAAAAATCCAACGAAACCTTCCACTTGCAACAATTTTTGAAATTAAAAATTTTCAGTATTCCTAAAATAATATTTTATAAAGTAATCACTGTTTGGTGCATTTTTTTATAGTTACTACCCAGTTTTTACAATTACATCACATTTATTATTTCTTAAAGCCCATTTTCTTGTTAAGCCTAATGCATCCCTCCTAGGAAAGATTTGTAGCCCAGCGGGGCGGAGAATAACTGGGTATTCCTAAAAAAAAGTATAGCTGAGCTAGCCATTTTCAGCTTGAAAAAAATTAATATCTGGACTGGATATCTGGCCTGGGCTAGACGGGCCACAGCCCGCCCAGTTAATACCTGCAGCGATATTTTCGTTGTTGTTCATAGTTGAAAAATTAATATCTAGGGTAAACATCGAAAACTCTACAGTGCTCACACCTCAAAAACACAAATACTGCTCAAGCTGCTTGGTCCCACCTGTCGGCCGCTTCTTGTGCAATTCTCTCATTTATTGACTACTCCCTCCTTTCCGGTTTATAATGCTCAATTCAAAAATCTCACCAATCAAGGTAGATGGCGAGTGGTGGAATACATTTTCTAGTTTTGCAAAAGAACCTAATTAATGCTCTTGTTATCCTCAAAAAAATATGTTTATCAATGCATTAATTGCAATGCATGCTGTAAGTGCATCTAGTGCCCCTTAGTGATTTTGGTGTATTGAAGACATATAGGTTAAGGGACTAATGCGTTTGTGAGTGTACACATGTCTATAAGTCTATGAGGAGTTTGATATTTACAGGGAAAGTCAACCCCTAAAAATGAATATCTTCGACTAAAGACTTTGGTATTTCTGAAGACTTTCATGAAGACTTTGAAAGTGAAGATATTGGTGTGTTCGTGAAGACTTGATATTCATGCGAGGAATATGAAGCTTGAAGACTTTCGTTTTCATAGTTTTGTTTTTCTCTTTCTTGAGTCATAGGAAACACCGTACTGTTAAAGGGGGTCGAGGAAATACTAAGGAAAAATTTCCATGTGATGCTCAACTCAAAATCCTACACCTACCAAACCCTTCGAGTGAAGCCTTTGGAAATCTCATACAGTTCACTCAATTTCTTCAGTGACAGAGACGAAGTTCTTCTGGTCGCTGAGGAATTTGTTCTGATTGAGGAGTTAGGAATTCACCAGTGCGGATTGCCTACACAGTGAGGAACATGATAGCCCTGAGGAATTTGAGAGTCAAAATTCCGACCGTTGCTGAGCTACGCGCCAGCTGTCCCAAAATATCTTATCCACCTAACGGTCATATCAGACAAGGGCATTTATGTCTTATCATGTCGGGCTGCTCCCTAGGTTATAAATAGCCGCCCCCTACAACCACTAGTTGGTTGGCTGCTCCGAGAGAAACTGACAATTGTCATTTGAGAGCAACCCATCCTCCGAGGACTTTGAGCAAAAATCATCGAGTGAGGAAAATCCCAAACCCAAACACCTACAAACCCCAAAGTGATTGAGCATCACTAAAGAGATTGATCCTGCATGGATCCGACGCTTGTTACCATTGAAGACTGTGCTTCTTCCAGACGGTTAGGCGTCATGGTCTAGAGCATCCAAGAGGAATTGTGGATCGCCGAGTGACCGAGTCTGTGAAGGTTTGGAAGTCGCCTGAAGACTTACCACGAGTGATTGGATGAGATCTGTGTGATCTTAGTTCAAGGAGAATACGGTGAGGACTTGGTGTCCTGAGCTGCGTGCTCAGCGAATGGGTGTCCGGGACTGTGTGTCCTCGAGTCTAAATACTCAGCCGCTCCAACCAGACGTACAACTGAGACAGCAGTTGGAACTGGTCGAACAAATCATTGTCTTCACCAACCTTACTGGTTCTATTTCCTCAACTCTTTCATTTCCTCATTACTGTGTTGAGTGTTCATATCTGTGTTTGAAGACTTTGTCTGAAGACTTTCTCAATTTCCTCAGTTCTATTTCTTCAGTCTGTGTGTCTTCATCTTGTGATATCCTATGTTTACGCTTTCTGTACTCTGTGCTTGTCTTCATTTCATCATGATGACTATGTTTGTATCCAGTACTTATTCCGCTGCTAGTAGTTCTTCGCTAAGGAATTTCCTCAACAGCAAATTCCTCAGTGAAGAATTCATAAAAATCGCCTATTCACCCCCCTCTAGTCGATATAACGCACTTTCAATTGGTATCAGAGCAAGGTACTCCCTTGTTCTGTGTGATTTTGGTTTAACCACCTGGAGTTCTAGTTATGTCGACTGCAGGTATGATCAAGGTCTCCGCTGGGTGTCCTACCTTCGATGGCATGGACTACCCCTACTAGAAGAATAAGATGCGAATGCATCTTGAAGCAATTGATAAGGATCTCTGGTACGTTGTGGAAAATGGTGTTCCCTCAGTCACACCTTCTCTGAATGCTGCTGATGTGAACAAATTCAAGCAACTCGATTCTCAAGCGAAGAATATCATATGTGGCCATCTGAGTAAAGGACAGTATGGTAGAGTGAGTGCTTTGGAAACCGCTAAGCTTATCTGGGATAGGCTCTCCAAAGTAAACGAAGGAGTCTCAACTCAACGTGACTCTCGTGTTGACGTTCTTCGCAATCTCTTCAACCGCTTCAAAAGACTCGACAATGAAAATGTTCAGCAAACCTTCGATCGACTCACTGACATCTCAAATGAGCTTCAAGCGCTTGGCGCCACTGACATCACCGACCATGAGGTGGTGAAGAAATTGCTGAGATCGCTAGATTCCTCATTTGATACTCTGGCACTGATGATTCAAGAGCAAGCTGATTACAAGTCACTAGATCCCGCTGATATCCTCGAGAGGCTAAATACTCATGAGTTCCAGCTTGCTGAAAAGAGAGATCTCTATGGTTCAAGCTATGGCAAAACACGTGCCCTGAAGGCCAAGGCTGTGTCTGAATCTGAATGTGAAGACTCTGGTAGTAGCCTCGGTGATCCTGAAGAATTGAGCTAGGAGCTAGCACTGCTTGTGAAGAAGTTCCAGAAGTTCTCAAGACGTGGTCGCTTTGGAAAATCCTCAAGAAATAGTGATTCCTCATCAAGTGACTATAAGAGAAGACTTTGCCACAAATGCAAGAAACCTGGTCACTACATTCAGGATTGTCCTCAATGGGAAAAGGAATTAAAGAAGAAGAAATACAAGGATTACAGTTCTGATGATGCTAAGAAGAAGAAATCTTCATCATCAAAATCCTCAAAGTCTTCATCTCACAAGAAGAGCAGCTCCAAGAAGGCTCAGGCATTCATTGGCAAGGAAATGGACTCTGAAGCTGAATCTGAGGAACATGAGGAAGAGGAGGCCTCTGAGGAGTCCGAGTCTGGTGTGGCGAGTCTGGCTCTCGCTACTGCTTTCGTCAGCAAGTCTATCTTCAACTCTGAAGAAATTGACCGCACCAACAAGGCTGACGAAGACAATGATGACTATGCTCCCACCTATTGCTTCATGGCAAAAGGTGCGAAGGTAACAAAATACCCCTCTTCTGAATCTAGTGAGGATGAATCTGATGAAAATCTTAAGCCCAGTTACTCTAAACTTGCTAAGATTGCTATGAAACAACAAAAGGCTATTGAAAAACTTCAAAACATGCTAGGCAAAAGTGATGATATGTTGGGTGATGAAATGGACCGCACTAAAGACTTAACTAAAAATCTTCAGAGACTTCACTCTAAGTTTGACAATCTTCAAAGTCATCATAACACTCTCTTATCTGATCACGAGAAGCTTTCTTATGAATTTCTTCAAAGAAAGCAAGATCTTGAGAAGCTAAGAGTGAGTTATGAAGATCTTCAGAAGGATCGCGTTTCATTACTTGCTCAACAAATCAGCGCTACTCAAGAAGAATTTGTTCCTCCATGCTTAAAGTGCATTGAACGTGAATTTGCTAATTCTTCACCTGAATGTTCAAATGCTTCAACTGTTACAAATTCTTCACATGCCTCTGCTATCACTAATTCCTCATCTAAGGACATTGCTAGTACTACTAATGATGCAGGGCTGAAGGAATTGTACACGACAGGCATGTACAAAAGCCTCAAAGGGCATCAGATTCTTTGTGATGTGCTCAAAAATCATATCCTCAACAGAAACCCTAGGAAAGATGGTATTGCCTTTGAGAGGAAACTCAATGCTGATGGAACATACTGGAAGCCTGAGCAGTACCCCAAAACCTCATGGGTTGCTGCAAAGGGACCTCCCGTTGATCCATCTAACTTATCTGGCTTTACATGTGAATCTTCTCATTCTTCTGATGAGTCATTTGACTCCAACTATAAACTGTTCAAAAATCAGAATGGTGAAGTATTTGCTAGATATGTTGGAACTAACTGCAGGAACGGTTCCCATATGAAGAAAATCTGGGTTCCCAAAAGTTATGTTGAAAGTCTTCAGTTGAATGTTCTCATGACACCACCTGTGAAGAACAAGAACCCCAGATCAAATTCTTCATATGGACCTAATTCTTCACATGGATCAAATTCCTCAAATGGATCAAAGTCCTTGTCCGTGTCAAAACCGGCAGATCTCGGGTAGGGGGTCCCGAACTGTGCGTCTAGGCGGATGATAACAGGAGACAAGGGACACGATGTTATTACCCAGGTTCGGGCCCTCTTGATGGAGGTAAAACCCTACGTCCTGCTTGATTAAATTGATGATGTGTGTTACAAGAGTGGATCTACCACGAGATCAAGGAGGCTAAACCCTAGAAGCTGGCCTATGGTATGATTGTTGTTCGTCCTATGGACTAAGGCCATCCGGTTTATATAGACACTGGAGAGGGCTAGGGTTACACAGAGTCGGTTACAAAGGTAGGAGATCTACATATCCGTATCGCCAAGCTTGCCTTCCACGCCAAGGAAAGTCCCATCTGGACACAGGACGAAGTCTTCAATCTTGTATCTTCATAGTCTTGGAGTCCGGCCGATGATGATAGTTCAGCTATCCGGACACCCCCTAGTCCGGAACTCCCTCAGTAGCCCCTGAACCAGGCTTCAATGATGACGAGTCCGGTGCGCATATTGTCTTCGGCATTGCAAGGCGGGTTCCTCCTCCGAATAATTTATAGAAGATTGTGAACACCAGGATAGTGTCCGGCTCTGCAAAAATAAATTCCACATACCACCGTAGAGAGAATAATATTACACAAGATCAATCTGCTGACGTATTCTGCGGCGTGACGTCACACCACTTCCAAGCCTTTACTCGAATTGTTTTTATTGTTCCACCTCAGCGCGTTTAGCGAGGCGGTTTCCTTGGCACGTCTTGTCGAAGCAGAGATCGTGTTCCCCTTATTCCGGGATTCCCATCAGTACGGACGTGGGTAACCCAACCGCGCCATTGATTGTGACGCTTGGGAGATAAGCGAGTTTTACCAGGCCGGTGGGGACGTGTGTTTTTGTCCGCCCATATAAGGGGATAAAGATCCAACCCTTTTACCTGCACCTTCTTCCTCCTTGGCTTATCCACCTCCGTGAACTCGAGCTCCAGCGCCCAAGTCCGCACTTCTCACCTCAACCTTCTCCAACTATGTCCGGAGCGGGAGGCAAGTGGATGGCCTCCTCCGTCATGGAGGGGCAGATCCAGAAGCTGCGCGACGCCGGATACTTGTCCAGCGACATCGCACACCGGCTCCCCGATGAGGGAGAGCTCATCCCCACCCCTAGGCCCCATGAGAGGGTAGTGTTTCTTCCCCATTTCCTCCGCGGATTGGGCTTCCCACTTCATCCCTTCGTCCGGGGGCTCATGTTCTACTACGGCCAGGATTTCCATGATCTGGCCCCGAATTTCATCCTCAACATCTCGGCGTTTATCGTCGTGTGCGAGGCCTTCCTCTACATCCAGCCCCACTTCGGCTTGTGGCTCAAGACCTTCAGTGTCAAGCCGAAGGTTGTGAAGGGCAGCCAAGCGGAGTGCGGAGGCGCCATGGCGGGCAGGATGTCCCACGTTACGTGGCTGGAAGGCACTTTCGTGGAAACCATCAAGGGGTGGCAATCGGGGTGGTTCTACATCAGTGAGCCGCGGGACGCCGATTGGGCAGCGGCCCCCAAATTCAGATCCGGCATCTCTACACGGCTCACCTCCTGGAAAGAGAGTGGCCTGATCTGGGGGAATTCGGAGGAGCTGACCGGACTCCAAGCCTGTATCCAGAAGCTGGTGGACAAGAAGCTCAAGCTTGTCAACGTAGTCCAGGTCATGCTCATCCGCCGGATTCTCCCGTGCCAAAGACGGGGTTTCAACATGTGGGAGTTCGATCCGGCGCAGCACCAGACCCTGAGCGGGCTCTTCGACACTATGTACGAAGATGTCTGGAAGGTGCTGTTCAAGGGCACCGAAGCTACCGCATCCGCTGCCGAAGATCGCGGATTCGGCTCGCAGCATCCGGCTGACGAGGTAAGTGATTTTGCCACTTGTTTTCCATAGTTTGACTCTATGTGGGATCTAAACTCCCTTTACCTTTGACAGGACTGGCTAGCGAAGGCCGAACAGACTATCTGTCCGGCCCCATTGCCAGAGGACCCAGCGGACGCCCGCCTAACGGGCTGCTGGCTCCGGCACCCCACGTGGTGCCGGAGAAGAAGGCCAAGAAGAAGGCCACGGGGACTCGGAAGAGTTCCCGTTTCAGGTGCTATCGGATGATGAATCCGAGGCCGACTCCTCCCACCAAGGAGAGGAGGAGAAGAAAGCCTCTCCCCCAGCGGGGGGAGGAAAGAAAAGGAAGGCCTCCCCAACAAGGGAGGCCAAAGGGTCCAAGAAGGGAAAAACTCTTCCCCCGGACCGCTCCACCAACGCCAGTGACGACGACGAGGACTGGCCTCCAAGGGCCAAGCCCCTGGCGAGATCGTAAGTATCCGGACTCCCGAATAACTTCAAGGTTTTTTCTTTTCGCCACACAATGTCTTTCTAATGCCGCATACAACCCTGCAGTCCGCCCAAGGATGATCTTCCCGTTTCGTCGAGCGGGTCCTTGGGTGCGTCGGATATGGATTCCCTTTCGACTGCCTCCACCCCCATGCCGCGGACGACGCCGAGGTGGGGTCCCAGGAAGGGACCTACCAGGAGGAGGAGGCCCTGGAGGTGTCACAGGACAACCTCCCGGACTTTGCACCGGACTCAGCCCCGAAGGCCACAGTGGCTCCGGAGTCCGGCGGGCGACCCCTTCGTAAGAAGGGCAAGACCGCGACGCCGGCTGCCTCCGTCCAACCGGAGGTGCCGGATAATTTGCTGGAGGCGCTCAACGGCGCCTCCATCGAAGAGGAACACCGCACTGTTATGAGTGCGGTGATTCAGAAGGTTCAGCTCGCCAAGAGCGGGCTGACCGAAGCCTGCAGCAGCCTTCTAACAGGCTTTGAGGTAAGAATTTCAATATATGTAAAATGGTACCGCATAGACAGTAGCCCCTGATGCTCGGTTCGGTGTTCGGAAAGAAATACCGGACTGAGGATCTTTAGAAAGATAAACGCAGGAGTCATAAAAATATGTCAATATGGGATTGCCGGCTGTGCTGCTGACCTCCGCCGCACTGACTGCGGAGGTCAATACTTTGAAGGAAAACCTCGAGCGATCCGAGAACGAGCTCGGCCATGCCAAGAAGCAGCTCGAGGAAAAAGAAGGTGAGTAATACCTTATGAAAATTGTACCTTACATAAAAGGATTTGGTTGCAAGAAAAATGACAAGGATAACTTGGGCATTGCAGGGGCCACTAACGAGGTGGCGACCCTGAAGGAGGCGGTGGCCGCGGACGAACGCAATGCGGCCGCGGAGTGCACCGAGCGAGAGAAGCAGGAGGCGCGGGTGGCGGAGGTACAGCAAGAGCTCCAGGATCTCGTGAAAAAACATGAGAGCTTGGAGTGTGACTCGAAGACTCGAGAGTCTGAGCTTGCAACAGCTCTTGAGAGTGCCAAAGCCGCTAAGGCCGAAGCCTACAAGGCCCTCCAGGAGATTGAGGCGGTGAAGAAAATAGCAGCGGGTAAGGCATTTTTCATGCAAAGTAAGCATGTGAGTGTTAATTACCTATTGCTTACCCGAATTCGGAGCTCTCCAGGAGCGTTCGCAGATCTTCCTCGTAGCGTGTCTGATGCCACCGCATTCTACCGGGCCAAGGAGGGGAGCTCGACGAAGAAGGTCTTCTGGTCTCAGTATGCTGAGGTCAGACATCCGGTGCCCCTTAGCGACCAGCTGAAGCAGCTGGTCGAGCTCCACAAGGCGGCCGAACAGGCCATGAAGGGCCTCATAGTTCGGCTGTGGCCTAAGGAGGCCATGCCTGGGAGCTACTTCGGCCTAGTGCGGCGGCTGGTGGATGCGTGCCTGTGGATTGAAGTCATCAAGCATTCCGCTTGTATTGAGGGTGCCCGTCGGGCCCTTGCCCGCGCAAAGGTGCACTGGGGCAAGATGGATGCCCAGAAGCTCGTGACAGACCCGCCACCAGAGGGCAAGGAGCATCGCACGCCCGAGATGTATTATAAGAGTGTGCTGAAGGGCGCCCGCACTATTGCGTGTGAGTGCTCCAAAGATGCAATATTTGAGTAGACTCGCATTTTGTTATCCTGTGCGCTGAAAACTTGGTTCATATGCGCTAATCAACGCTTGTTAATTCAAAATATTACCTTCTGTGCGGCTGTTTATCAAATCTGAGAGATGGCAAGTCGTCGGCTTTAGCCTCCATGCCACGAGTGCTGGGGTGTTCGGGATACACTTGAGCACTCTTGTTCCCATTTTTGGGTCCATCTAGGGAGGCGCTCAACACAACGAATAAGGCAACCGGACTTATAATGCTTGAACACTCTCACTTAGCCATAGAATTCTATAATTTTAAATTTCGGCGAAGCCCCTAGTCTTCGGAAGGCCGGATTTGGGGCGCTATCCATGCCTTGGCCGGACAGTATCCGGCTCCTCGCTCTAAGCGGGATAAGTCTTTAAGGACTCGCAAAAAACCTCTCGAACAGCGACCGGCTCTCGCCTCATCATGACGGTCAGTTTTAGCTTTCTCCACTGAGGCGTTAACCTAGCTCAACTGGGGCGCAATCGCAGTGGTTCTCCCAGTGCTACCTTAGCCGATATAAGGGAACGTAAGGTACCAAAACATGGGAGCCGGGCAAACCCAACTATTGACCCAAGACATGATTCAGAGCCGATGCATATAGTGCTATAAGTTCGGGGTGCCGCACTTGTGAAAGTGTTCGGACTCATCACACCATGATGTGGGGGACATAAGCCCCTGGTGTATATTAGCCGTACCAAAGTGTACGGATGCAATATGCCATGAATGAACATATGTATGAAAAGGAAATGCAATTATAAGCAAAAAGGTGCTGCATTGTTTTATTCAATAAGTGCTGCTACGAATGCAGAACGATACAAATAGTGCGATAAGCAAGGTATGGGACTGTTAAACATGTCCCCCTCCAGGGGTAGGCTGCAGATTGGTGTATAAAAATGCTCGTAACGGAGACCACCTGTATATTCGTTGGAGCCTTTATTCTTCCCTGGCTGTTGCATCGTGAGTTCGGCAGATCTGCTGCCGGACAGGGCCTCTGACAAACAGAGTCCTGTGGGTAAAAAAATAAAAGGTAAAAAGAAAAGAAAAAGGAACGACACACTTGAGAGCCCCTGGCGTGGTTGAGTCGCAGTCTGGGTTTATCGTGGTCGTGCCCCTCTCCCCATGCCCATGGTATCTTCAGAGCGTAATGGTGTACGCGAAGGACCTGCTTTGACGTTTCGCAGGAGCTGGGGTTGGGGCCGCCCTGCTACGCGTGCTCGGAACGTGCCAGGTGGTCTTGTTGTAAGTTACTCCGGGCGCGCTTAGCTGTCTCCGGCCGCTTAACGGCCGGACTCGAGAATTGCCTTAAGAGGCTGCATTGCACTTCTGCCGCGAGAGCCGCTGTATGTTCCTCCGTGCGGAGAGATCGTTCAGTGTTTCCATTGACCGTGATGACTCCTCGAGGGCCTGGCATCTTGAGCTTGAGGTATGCATAGTGCGGCACCGCGTTGAACTTTGCAAACGTGATACGTACGAGCAAGGCATGATAGACGCTGCGGAACGGGACTATGTCGAAGATTAACTCCTCACTTCGGAAGTTATCCGGGGATCCGAAGACCACTTCCAGTGTAATTGAGCCTGTACAATTGGCTTCTACACATGGTATGACGCCTTTAAAGGTCGTTTTGGTAGGTTTAATCCTTGAGGGGTCTATGCCCATTTTGCACACTGTATCCTGGTAAAGCAGGTTTAGGCTGCTGCCGCCGTCCATCAGGACTCTGGTTAGGTGAAATCCATCGACGATTGGGTCTAAGACCAGTGCGGCGAATCCGCCGTGGCGGATGCTGGTGGGGTGGTCCCTTCGGTCAAAAGTGATCGGGCAGGAGGACCATGGATTGAACTTCGGGGCAACTGGCTCCATCGCATAGACATCCCTGAGTGCACGCTTCCGCTCCCTTTTGGGTAAGTGCGTTGCGTATATCATGTTCGACGTCCGCACCTGTGGGGGGAAACCCTTCTGTCCTCTATTGTTCGGCGGTTGGGTCTCGTCCTCGTCATCGCTATGCAGCCCCTTGTCATTGTTTTCGGCAATTAAGCTACCTGCCTGTTTGAATACCCAACAGTCCCTGTCGGTATGGTTAGATGGCTTTTCGGGGGTGCCGTGTATCTGGCACAAGCGATCGAGTATTCGGTCCAAATTGGACGGACCCGGAGTAGTTCGTTTGAATGGCTTTTTCCGCTGACCGGGTTTAGAGCCTCTGAATCCGGCATTGACTGCCGTATCCTCAATATGGTCGCCGTTAATGTGGCGTTTGTTTTTGTTGCGACGCAGCCTGCCATTTCGGTCGTTGAAGTCCGGACTGCCAGAATTTTTGCTGAGGTTGTTGCTGCGTGCTAGCCAGCTGTCCTCACCCGCGCAGAAGCGGGTCATGAGTGATGTGAGGGCTGCCATGGATTTCGGCTTTTCCTGTCCCAGGTTCCGGGCAAGCCACTCGTCGCGGAAGTTATGCTTGAAGGCCGCGAGGGCCTCCGCATCCGGACAGTCGACGATTTGGTTTTTCTTGGTTAAGAACCGTGTCCAGAATTGTCTGGCCGATTCGTCTGGCTGCTGAATTATGTGGCTTAGGTCATCCGCGTCTGGTGGTCGTACATAAGTGCCCTGGAAGTTATCGAGGAATGCGGCTTCCAGTTCCTCCCAACTCCCAATTGACTCTGCTGGCAAGCTGTTGAGCCAATGCCGGCTGGTCCTTTAAGCTTGAGGGGGAGGTATTTGATGGCGTGAAGATCGTCACCACGGGCCATGTGGATGCGAAGGAGATAGTCTTCAATCCAAACCGCGGGGTCTGTTGTGCCATCATAGGATTCAATATTGACGGGTTTAAACCCTTCGGGGATTTGATGATCCATTACTTCATCTGTGAAGCATAGTGGGTGTGCGGCGCCTCTGTACTGGGTGATATCACGACGGAGCTCAAGGGAGCTTGGTCTATTTTGTTAGGCCCGGCCGGACTTACTGTGTCCGGCGTGACGGTTGTCGTCACGTATCGTGGGACGCCCACGCGATCCATAGATCGATCTTGATTGTCTTGCCTTATCCTCTAATATATCTCGCAAGTCCGGAGTGTTCCCCTGTGGCCGTGTGCTTTTCGAGCGATGCCGGGGTACGGGTCTAGTAAAGGGCCTAGAGGCCTCTCTGTTGCGACCACGGGGTGGTCGGTCAGCCGTATTGTCTCCTGGTGATGCGGGTTCGTAAGCTTCCTCCTCTAATCGGGGGAGCAGCTTGCGTTTAGGGTAGCTTTTGGAGGGGCGTTCGAGCTCATGCTCTTCGGCCGCGAGGACTTCAGTCCATCTGTCGGCTAGCAGATCCTGATCAGCTCTAAGCTGTTGCTGCTTTTTCTTGAGGCTATTCGCCGTGGCCATAAGCCTGCGTTTAAAACGCTCTTGTTCGACGGGATCCTCAGGCACGACGAATTCGTCATCGTCGAGGCTCGCTTCGTCTCCGGAGGGAGGCGTATAATCCTCTGCCTCTTCTTCTGCCGCTCTTTCATAAGGGCTGGCGTCTCCGTCCTCCTGCGCTGCATCTTGCTGGAGTGGGTTGTCTTCGGCACTGTCCGGTGTATTATTGTCTCCGGTGCCGGAGTCTTCATTCTTGCTGTGGCGGGATTTAGAGTGGCGCCGCTGACGCCGGCGCTTGGGCTGCTTTTTGGAGGGGTCTTCCTCTTCTGTTCCTTCGCCATTCCCATCTTTTGGGATATCCACCATGTATATGTCATATGATGAGGTGGCTGTCCAGTGCCCTGTAGGCGCTGGTTCTTGGTCGTCTCCGGCATCGTCGTCCATACCGTCGATGTCCTCGGAGTCGTAGTCTAGCATGTCGGTTAAATCGTCGGCAGCGGCTACCAAGTGGGTGGTGGGTGGGTTTTGAATTTCTTCGTCGTCCGCATCCCAACCGTCCTGACCGCAGTCCGGCCAAGTCTCTCCTGATAACGAGAGATATTTTAGTGAACTCAAGATGCCGCCGAAAGGTGAGTGTTGAAAGACGTCCACTGCGGTGAACTCCATGATCGGCGCCCAATCGGATTCGATCGGGGCGGGCGCGGGAGGTTCGGAGTCTGGCGAGGAGTCCGGCACCTCGGAGTCACGAGCTTTATGAGGGACAAAGTCAGTGTTCGGCTCTATCGCCATAGAGGTTGCAGCCCCCGAGGCGGTGTCTAGGCATCCATCCTCGATCTGCGGAGCTGGCTCCGAATTGAAGATCGGAGCGGTTTCGAGTGCGGCCTCCAAGGTACTGTCCGGCTGCAGAGCTAAAACATGCTCGCCGCGATAGTGCGGCACGCTCGGCTGTGGCTCGAACCCATCGAGGATCAAGTCCCCGCGGATGTCAGCCGTGAAGTTCAAACTTCCAAATCTGACCTGACGGCCAGGGGCGTAGATTTTGATCTACTCCAGTTGGCCAAGCAAATTGGCCCGCAGTGCAAAGCCGCCAAATACGAAGATTTCTCCGGGGAGGAAGGTCTCACCCTGGACTACGTCATCGATGATGATTGAAGAAGCCATCGAGCCTATCGGTGACGACACAGAGGAACTCTCAACGAAAGCACCAATGTCGGTGTCAAAACCGGCGGATCTCGGGTATGGGGTCCCGAACTGTGCGTCTAGGCGGATGGTAACAGGAGACAAGGGACACGATGTTTTTACCCAGGTTCGGGCCCTCTTGATGGAGGTAAAACCCTACGTCCTACTTGATTAATATTGATGATGTGTGTTACAAGAGTGGATCTACCACGAGATCAAGGAGGCTAAACCCTAGAAGCTAGCCTATGGTATGATTGTTGTTCGTCCTATGGACTAAGGCCATCCAGTTTATATAGACACCGGAGAGGGCTAGGGTTACACAGAGTCGGTTACAAAGGTAGGAGATCTACATATCCGTATCGCCAAGCTTGCCTTCCACGCCAAGGAAAGTCCCATCCGGACACGGGACGAAGTCTTCAATCTTGTATCTTCATAGTCTTGGAGTCCGGCCGATGATGATAGTTCGGCTATCCGGACACCCCCTAGTCCGGAACTCCCTCAATCCTCATATGATCATCATCGTGCTAACCCCTCTGTTTCGCAGGGTAGAGCTAAGGGCTATGAATATGCGCATTATTCTTCAAATCATTATGTTCATAAGTCCTCGAAGAATTTCTCTACTTATTCATATGCTTACCCTAACCCCTCTTATGTGAAACGAAATGGATTGCCTCTATGCCACCTTTCTCATATGGTGCTCGCAGAGTGATGAACTCTTTGCCACCCCTTCAGATCTGGGTGGTGAAGAAAAAGAACTAATTCTTTGTGCAGGGTCAGGTCTCTAGACATGCTTTAAATGTCTGAAGAATTTGCTGGAGGCCTGACAAAAATGCCTGAAAGAACGCAGGCGAATCATGATGAAATGAACTTTCATTTCACACGTCCTCATACTGAAATATCTGTTCTACTGTTTGATGAAATTCATCTGATGAACTTGATATCATATTCTTCACTGATGAAGTATATGAGATCGTCAGTTGCACTAATTCCTCAACGACAACCAGCTCATCCTCGCATTGCAAAAGAAGTGCAAGTTGAAAAGATCATCGATGACATTCAAGCGCCAGGTCCTCTTACACGCTCAAAAGCTTCACATTTATCTAACTTTTGTGGGCACTATGCTTTTGTCTCTATCACAGAGCCCACTAAGTTAGATGAAGCATTTTTGGAGCCTGAGTGGATTCAAGCCATGCAAGAAGAATTACATCAGTTCGAGCTCAACAATGTCTGGGAACTGGTCAAGCGTCTAGATCCTCGCAAGCATAATATCATCGGCACAAAGTAGATCTACCACAACAAGCAAGATGAAAATGGCCTTGTGGTGAGGAATAAGGCACGGCTTGTAGCTCAAGGCTACACACAGGTTGAAGGAATTGATTTCGATGAAACTTTTGCACCTGTTGCTAGACTTGAGGCTATTCGCATATTACTTGCTTATGCTAACCATCATAATATTATCTTGCAACAAATGGATGTGAAAAGTGCATTCCTCAATGGTAAGCTTGAGGAAGAAGTATATGTTGCTCAACCCCGAGGTTTTGAAGATCCAAAGAATCCTGACAATGTCTACAGACTTAATAAGGCCCTGTATGGCCTCAAGCAGGCCCCTCGGGCGTGGTATGACACTTTGAAGGAATTCTTCATGAAGAATGGCTTCACACCCGGTTCACTCGACCCCACACTCTTTACTAAATCTTATGATGGTGAACTGTTTGTGTGCCAAATATACATTGATGATATTATCTTTGGTTGTACTGACCAACGTTATAGTGATGAATTTGCTCACATGATGAGTGAAGAATATCAAATGTCTATGATGGGAGAGTTGAAATTCTTTTTAGGTCTTCAAATTCGTCAACAGCACAATGGTATATTCATATCTCAGGAGAAATACCTCAAGGAAGTTCTGAGGAAATTCGGCATGCAAGATTGCAAAGGAGTCAAAATTCCTATGCCCACAAATGGCCATCTATGCACTGATGAAAATGGTATTGACTTTGATCACAAGGTATACCGCTCCATGATTGGCTCGTTATTGTACTTATGTGCATCTAGGCTAGATATAATGCTTAGTGTTTGCATGTGTGCCCGATTTCAAGCTGCACCGAAGGAATCACACCATAAGGTCGTGAAGCATATTCTTTGATATCTAGCTCACACACCAACACTAGGATTATGGTACCCCAAGGGCTCTACTTTTGATCTCATTGGATATTTTGACTCTGACTATGCTGGTGATCGTGTGGACCGCAAGTCAACATCCGGTACTTGTCATTTCCTCGGACGATCCTTGGTCTGCTGGTCCTCGAAGAAACAGAACTGTGTATCCCTGTCTACTGCAGAGGCTGAGTACATTGCTGGTGGTTCTTGCTGTGCTCAACTGCTATGGATGAAGCAAACCCTCAAGGACTACGGCATCAATGTGAAGAATGTGCCTCTCCTCCGTGACAATGAGAGTGCCATCAAGATTGCTCACAACCCAGTTCAGCACTCGAAGACAAAGCACATACAAATTCGTCATCATTTTCTTAGTGATCATGTGTTGAAGGGCGACATCTCCATCGAGCATGTGAAGACTGAAGAACAACTAGCAGATATCTTCACAAAGCCCTTGGATGAGAAGAGATTTAGCAAGTTGCGGTGTGAGCTAAATATCTTAGAATCTTCGAATGTTCTTTGAAAAAGGACACACATCCTGACACTTATGCAAAATTGATGACTTAGATGTGCAACACATGAAGAAACGTTTTTCTTCAATCAATGAAGAATAACACTCTAAGTGTGAAGAAATTAATGAAGAAATTGATTCTCAGAACCCTACGACAATTGTACGCGGTGTCTGAAATCATCATTCTTATACGGTGGGTCATGCCACCACCAAAGTTGAAAATCTTCATTTTTGAAATTCTTCAGTTTTTTCAAATTCTTCGACTTTGCAAAATCTTCAAAGTTTTCGTCGTTTTTCTTCATTGACTACATATATATATATGAGTTTATGTCCTCTACAACATTCACTTATGGCTATTTCTTCAAGTTGCATTTTTCTGCTGAGTGAATGTGATCGGACCCTTTCCCCCTCTATGCTATACTCAACCCAATCTATTCACAAATTCTTCATGTGCGTTATATTTGAAACTCGTTCAAAATCTTCATTGTGTCCTTGACAGCTGAAGAATTTGCGAACGGATCTTTAAAACTAATCTTATCCAAATTTTCGGTTTTACCGCACAATCCGTTTCGAATCCCACGAAAGACTTATCTATTCACCCACGATCTAACACGATCTCCACTCCTCAGTACGTGGGTGACACATGTCAAGCGAAGGAGAAGGGTGAGGGGCAGGTTCGTCCAAAATCTTCGGGCGAACAGTTTTTCACTGCGTCTATAAATACCCCCTCATGCCTTCCTCAATTCCTTTACTCCGCTCGACAACTCTCTCTCTCGCTCGAGCTCCTCAAACCCTAGCGCCGCCGCTACTCCATCGTCGCCGGTGAGGAAGAGCTTCACTGCCACAACCTCGTCGCCGTCATACTCGGGCCAACCGCGGAAATCTTCACTCCGCCACCGCCGTAGCTGTCTTCCTCCGCCAAGTTAGGGCGTGGAAGATCTACACCGACGAACTTCACTGTTCTGCTTCTCAGTTCGTCATGTTCTTCACACAGGGTAATTAAAAGTTACATTTACTACCCCTTTCGATTCGAAATTTCTCTACAAAATCTTCAAAGGTGTTTTATTCTTCAAATCCTCACACACAAAACACCTCACTAGTCATCTGTTCTTGATTCGTTTCTCTAAGCATCATTTTTCTTCAAGATTCCTCAATTGTGTGGATCCTCGATCTATACAACTCTGGAACCTAAGACAAAGAACGCGTAGTGAAATTCTTCAAGGCTCATCTGGTTAAATTCCTCAAACTTGTTCTTTTTGAAAAACCTTCTGAGAACGCATATGACCTCTCCAAATTCCTCGCAACTATACTCTATTCACAGGTACTCGTGTCCGCTGCTGAATCACTAGGTTCTCATCAACTTAACTCATTTGCAGCGTTCCTCGAAGAAAAGTTTCATACTTCTTCAGAAAATTCGATTGTTCAAATTCCTCATCTGAAGAATATGGCTGATGGTAAGAGGCCGCAGAAAGGAGGAAAGAAGCCAGAGGTCATGACTGCTTTTGAAATCCCTGAGGTCCTCTATGCTGATTATTGCACACCTGATGAGGCTAAGTATGGAAAAGAAACCAAAACTCAGCGCAAGGCACGCATACAGAAGATTGAACGGAGATGGGCAAGAGAATGGAGGGAGTACAGATATGTGACTCCAAAGTATATGAAGAAATTCACACTTAATCCTCCATGCCCAAGAGCTCCATTGGCACCTGGCCAAAAGGCTGACCCCACCAGCATCAAGCGTGGTGAGGATTTTCCTGAAGAATGGGCCAAGCGCCAAGCTAAGTTGGCAAGACAGGCCAAAGAAGCAGTGAGGAAATTCAATGAAGACTCTGCTGCTGCTACTGCCACTAAGGTCTCTGTCAAGCCAAAGAAATCAATGGCAAAGAAGCCTGCTCACAAGCCAAGTGCTTCACCAACTATGCCCTCACGGCCAAGTTCCTTAGCAATGCCCTCACGGCCAGAATCTTCAAAGCCCTCATGGCCGGTACCAACTACAGCTCCTCCTCCAAAGCCCTCAGTTGTCCTGGCAAAGTCCTCAACACATGTACATCTGGCTACATGCCAAAGGACAACAGGCATCTCTATTGTCTCTCGTGCCTCAACAAGTTCCTCAGCTGCACCAAAGTCTTCATCAGGCCCCACTCTGTTGAAGACAAATGCAACGGCTGGTAGAGGTACTCGGCCTAGTCCAAAGAAGAAACATGTTGCTTTCCATGTGCCATCTGACGATGAAGCTGATGATGATGAACTTGCAGAAATCATCAGAGACCGACAAGAAAGGGCCGCTAGAGCCAAAGGCACAAATGTGCCACTGCTTTTGGATCCAAGGGCGATCCTTGATTACATTGATCTCTGGCACAAGGATCCAAATACTCCTATGCCTGATTTCAAGTTGACTCCTGGTCAAAGTCACATGCTGACCCATTTCATCACTGACGAGAAATGGTAATTTGAGAAGGCCAGGCAGATCAAGAAGACTCAGTTCAGAAAGGAGAAGTTCCTGAAGAATAACGTTGTCAATATGACACCTGATGAACTCCTCAAGATCCAAGCTGAAATCAAAACACTTAGCAATGACTTCAAAGCCTACTATGCGGATTGACAAGGAGCCAAAGTCAGGTTTGTGAAACTGACTGAGAAATTCACAAATGTTGCAGCCCCATCGCAACAAGAAATTCCTCATGCTGATGCATCTGCTCAGCCAACTGAAGAACATGCCAGCACCGCTGATGACATTCAGGCTGCTCAAGAAAATTCTAGTTCCAGGGCTAATGACTCAATTCTAGCCGCTGATGAAATTGTCAGGGCATCCACTAGTGGTGCGCCTGAAGAAACTGAAAATGTAAGGGAAACTGCATCAGTTGCGCCTGAGGAAATTCAACCAGATTCCTCAGTTCCATCTGCGCCTACCCCAACTCCAATTCTTCCATTTGCATTCGATGTGAAGAAGACCAAGGCTGCAGAGCAAGCTGCAGTGAAGAAAAGGAAAGCATCCAGTGCTTCAGAATCTTCAGCCCCAAAGAAGATGAAGCCTCTGACAAGTTCAATTGAAAATCCAATTGATGCTATTCCAATTTCCACCATGTCATCAAAGGACCTTGTTCCTTTTGGTGAGGAATATGTGATCCCAAGCAAATCTAATGAAGAACCGTCAAAGCAGGTTGATGAAGAAATTGAAGTGGATGCGATCCCTTCAACAACTGTTGCTTCCTTGCCAATGCCTCAGTTCACAGCTGAAGAGGCTGGCGTTGAAGAAATTGAAGATGAAGACGTGGACATTGGATGCACAACGCCAGTGATGAATGATGACTTTTGGGAAAGTCAGCACCCCAATACTCCACTCTTCACCCCACTTCAACAAATACCTCAGTCCCCCGCACCAACTATTCAAATGGGCTCTGAAGAAACTCATCCCACTTCGTCTGTGCATGAAGACATTCCAGCCGCTAGTGCTGAAGAAGATGCTATTGTTGAACCCTTGAACACGCAACCTGCTACTGAAGAGGAACCAGAAATTGCTCAGCCTGAAGAACTTGAGATTGCGATTCCAGAGGTTGTGATGCAACTCACTGACACTCCAGTGCCCAAGCCAACGGATCCATTCTCAAAGAAGCAAAAGTTCAAGGCTGAAGATTTCTTCAGCGAGCATGTGTTCTTCACTGACTATAACCCCTATGACTCTGCTCGCATAAGAAAGAGGCATTTCTGGACAGCAAGTCAAGCAAACTTCAAAGACAAAGTCTTCGATCATGCACACATTCCTCATGTAGACATGGAGTCTCTGCCGTGCTTCGAGCCAGTCCTCAGTGTTCTTCATGATGCTGGACTGTTAAATTTCTGCATTGACATCTGTGACTGGAATGAAGAACTCATTCTTCAATTCTATGCAACGCTGCACATCACAGGAAACTCTGAATATGTGAATTCATGGGTGTTGGACTGGATGTTAGAAAATACTCACTACAAGGCACCAGCAACTGAATTGCTTCGTGCCCTCCCACTCAGTCCTCCCCTTGACGGTGCTCGTTGTGTCTACAGTGAACCTGAACTTTCAAACCATTTCATGCAAGTGCTGATGAAGCCATTGAAGCCAGGGCAGGCTCCTCGAACCAAATTCCTCGTCAAGAAATTACTATATGTGCCCCGGACTGTCTATCGCCTTCTATCGAAGACAATGAGTCCTATCAAAGGCCACGACTCAAATGATGAAGAGGTCGTTGGCATCATGAAGAACACGCTTTTCAACATTATTCATGGCGTTCCCGTCAACTTCCATGATTTCTTCATGAGGACTCTGGCGAATATTGCTATGTCACCATTTGAGCTGAAGCCTTATGCACCATGGATTATGAGATTCATCAGGTCAAGGGCTTCACTGAATTACAAAGCTGACACTTTGAACCATGGCAGCTACTTACCTCCGATTGAAGTCCTCAAACGGACATATTCCTCAGCTGATGACAAAGGAAAAGCAACTGCTCTGATAGATGAAGGCATTCGTCCATTGGATGGTCAATTTCGCAAGGCTGCATCCTACTCCACCAATGACGACTCAGCCACACATGACTCTGCTGCCAAGCAAAATCCTCAAGCCACAGCTCCCAGGGTGATGACTGATCGTGAGTTACTCCTCAGTCTTCATCAGAAGGTTGATCGCAATCATAAATGGGTCAAGCGTCAGTTTGGTTCAATTCTGCACAACATGACCTCAACACACAATGCTGTGAAGAAAAACCAATACTACCTCCATGAAACTTTCAACCGTACGTGGGCTGTTCTATCTCATGTCTACAGCGCTGCAGATCTGAAGAATATGGGTCTCAAGGAAGAATTTGACTGGTCTACACCTCCACCGAAGAAATTCAAGAAGGTCAAAGTTCCTTCCTTGGTGGCCAGCTCCTATTCTTCATCACGTGAGACTGATGAAAATGAAGACTTGGACGACACTGCGGCAGGCCCTACTACAACAACCAACCCCAACAACGCTGGCGCTCCTCCATCAACTTGATATTCTTCAGGGGCGTTAGTCCTCAGCTTCGATCCTTTTGGTTATTCGATGACAAAGGGGGAGAAATTTGAGTTAGTCTTCAAGCGGGTCAATTATATGGGCGTTTTTTTGTTAAGTTACAACTCTCGTTCTTCTGAAACTTTATTGGATCGAGTTGTAATCTTAAACGATGGTGCCCTGATACTTTTGATGCACTGTGCTTTGATACTCTCGATATGTTATTCTACATGCTTGTTCCTCATTAATATTATCACACGCATGCTGAATTTCATCAGGCACCATATTTCATCATGCATTTCAAATTCTTCATATTATATGTCAAATGCGTGTATGAATTACAAGATATAGGGGGAGATCTCCATGATTCAACTCTTCAAGTGTGCATTGCTTCAAAAGAAAATTCCTAACTATGCACATCTTCAAGGGGAGTTCTTCTATATCTTGCAATCAAATTCCTCAATATCAGTACTTACACTTCATATGTTTATCCCCATTGAAAACTTAACCTATATTGTCATCAATCACCAAAAAGGGGGAGATTGTAAATGCATCTAGTGGCCCTTAGTGATTTTGGTGTATTGAAGACTTACAGGTAAGGGACTAATGCGATTGTGAGTGTACACAGGTCTATAAGTCTATGAGGAGTTTGATATTTACAGGGAAAGTCGACCCATAAAAATGAATATCTTCGAATGAAGACTTTGGTATTTCTGAAGACTTTCATGAAGACTTTGAAAGTGAAGATATTGGTGTATCCGTGAAGACTTGATATTCATGCGAGGAATATGAAGCTTGAAGACTTTCGTTTTCATAGTTTTGTTTTTCTCTTTCTTGAGTCATAGGAAACACCGTACTGTTAAAGGGGGTCGAGGAAATACTAAGGAAAAATTTCCATGTGATGCTCAACTCAAAATCCTACACCTACCAAACCCTTCGAGTGAAGCCTTTGGAAACCTCATACAGTTCAGTCAATTTCTTCAGTGACAGAGATGAAGTTCTTCTGGTCGCTGAGGAATTTGTTCTGACTGAGGAGTTAGGAATTCACTAGTGCGGATTGCCTACACAGTGAGGAACATGATAGCCCTGAGGAATTTGAGAGTCAAAATTCCGATCGTTGCTGAGCTGCGCGCCAGCTGTCCCAGAATATCTTATCCACCTAACGGTCATATCAGACAAGGGCATTTATGTCTTATCATGTCGGGCTGCTCCCTAGGCTATAAATAGCCCCCCCTACAACCACTAGTTGGTTGGCTGCTCCGAGAGAAACTGGCACTTGTCATTTGAGAGCAACCCATCCTCCGAGGACTTTGAGCGAAAATCATCGAGTGAGGAAAATCCCAAACCCAAACACCTACAAACCCCAAAGTGATTGAGCATCACTGCAGACACTGATCCTGCGTGGATCCGACGCTTGTTACCTTTGAAGACTGTGCTTCTTCCAGACGGTTAGGCGTCATGATCTAGAGCATCCAAGAGGAATTGTGGATCGCCGAGTGACCGAGTATGTGAAGGTTTGGAAGTCGCCTGAAGACTTACCACGAGTGATTGGACAAGATTTGTGTGATCTTAGTTCAAGGAGAATACGATGAGGACTTGGTGTCTTGAGCCGCGTGCTCAGCGACTGGGTGTCCGGGACTGTGTGTCCTCGAGTTTAAATACTCAGCCGCTCCAACCAGACGTACAACTGAGACAGCAGTTGGAACTGGTCGAACAAATCATTGTCTTCACCAACCTTACTGGTTCTATTTCCTCAACTCTTTCATTTCCTCATTACTGTGTTGAGTGATTGTTCATATCTGTGTTTGAAGACTTTGTCTGAAGACTTTCTCAATTTCCTCAGTTCTATTTCTTCAGTCTGTGTGTCTTCATCTTGTGATATCCTGTGTTTATGCTTTCTGTACTCTGTGCTTGTCTTCATTTCATCATGATGACTATGTTTGTATCCTGCTATGCTTACTTCTGAGTACTTATTCCGCTGCTAGTAGTACTTCGCTAAGGAATTTCCTCAATAGCAAATTCCTCAGTGAAGAATTCATAAAAATCACCTATTCACCCCCCCTCTAGTCGATATAACGCACTTTCACATGCATGCATAAAGTACATGCATTGGTCAATTTTCTCTTAATACTTGCATGCAATGATTTAATGCACCTTGGAATCTGAACATGTGATGGAAAACAACCAAATTGAGCCTTATAAAATGGAAAAACTAAAATTTTGAGATAAGCCCTATAAACCGGAAAGGAGGGAGTACATAGGTTGACAATGGTGTGGGACCGTGATGTCAGGAAACCAAGAGGAAGCAAAATAAATTATATATATATATATATATATATATATATATATATAAAATAAGGAGGCACTTGCGTACATGAGGCTATGGACCTGGTGGGTCCCCATTGTCATCCTATCCAAGTAAAGTGATCTCCTCGCCCGCGCGCGCTTTCTGCCCGAAACAGTCAGCGCCGGCCGCCCCGCTTCCCGGTGCAGGCGATTGCTCCGCCTTCAAATGACACAAGTGCCATCCGTCCGTCCATCTGCC
This sequence comes from Triticum dicoccoides, assembly GCF_002162155.2. Classification (NCBI taxonomy): domain Eukaryota; kingdom Viridiplantae; phylum Streptophyta; class Magnoliopsida; order Poales; family Poaceae; genus Triticum; species Triticum dicoccoides. The sequence continues at coordinate 341,247,899 of NC_041385.1, forward strand.
ACACACATTAATGATACGAGGTCACTGAGGTGGCTACTCTGGCGCCACACATCCGTCCCTCCGCCCGCCCACTATTGCTATATAAACTACTGCGCCGGCCATAGCCACAGTCATCCGCATCCGTTCCCTTTCTCCTGTCCACACCACTACTGCCCATCATGGCTTCCTCGCGCTCTAGCGCTCTTTGGGACGGGCGGACGACGGACCACAAGGAGATAGCAGCCATTGCTACCGACCGGCTGGCCGATAGGCAGCCGGAGGATGACGACGTCCCAATGGAGAACATGGTAGTCGACGATCCGGCGCCAACCCCCTCCTCCGTGCCATCCTCGCTGGTGCATTGCACCATGACCATCGACGAGGGCCGTGCCCAATATATGGACAGGGTGAGGCAGATGCGTGAGGAGCAGTTCTGGGAGGCGCAGGCCGACGCCGCCTACAACCACCATCTCCTCCAGGAGCACATGCAGGCGGAGGAGCAGATCGCCGGCGGAGCGGGCGGAGCTGCTCGACTCGTACCGCTCCGCCCGCAAGGGCCGCCCCGAGTGCTGGCGGTACTGCATGCGGGTGGCGGATGCTGCGGCCGCCTACAAAGAGGCTAGCAAAGAGGGTGATGAAGCGGGCGAGGCGCTATTTGGCGAGACCAAGGACGAGGCAGAGGACAATGCCGGCTCCGACGAGTCCCCGCTCCGCTGGCGTCGATGACGCCCTGCTCCGCCGACGCCTCGCGGCGCCAACAACGAGGCAGAGGACACTGCCGGCTCCGCCGAGGCCCCGCGGCTACAACAACGAGGCAGAGGACACCGTCGGCTCCGCCGAGGCCCCGCCCCGCCAACAACGAGGCAGAGGACATCGCCGACTCAGCCGAGGCCCCACCGTGCAGGCAACATGGGGGAGGATTTCCACCGCTCCGCTGAGGCGCCGCCCGCCGGCAACGAGATAGAGGCATCGCCGGCTCCGCCGAGGCCCCGCCCCGCTGCCAACGAGGCCACACCACACAGAAAACAAGGAAGAGTAGAACACGGTAGGTCGCCGCCGCTTGGGTCCAAGTAAGGCCACCGCTGCTACCCTCCGGTTGAAGCCAAGATAGGCGGGTTGACCATTGACGGTCGGTTAGCTTCTTGGTGGCGACGTGGAGTCGGAGAGCTGCGCTGGAGAAGAACGCTGCTTCTACTTAACTGCTGGTGCAGTTGGCTGACTGACACGTGGGCCCAACAGGCCACATGTCAGTTACACAACTGCACCTGCAGTTAAGTCACTAAAGCTTCTGTTCGGCTCGGCGGGACACAGGTGGGTAGCTTTGGTTAATTAATTATACCTCTAGCGCACCCCTTTTTAGTTTTTTTTCCGAAAAGGAGGATGACCCCCAGCCTCTGCATCTGGGAGATGCATGCGGCCACAAACACCCCTTTTTACTTGAAGAATGTATGAAATGTAATGAAATCCGACATGTTTATATGAAATCCGACCGTGTATGAATGAATTTATTTTGATTAGTTCGAATTCCTGTATCACTGGCATTGGATGAACATGCAAAACAATACGTACTAGCGTTATTCCCAAGGTGATCACCACGTTTGCAGCAGTTTCACATGTACTCCCTCCGGTCCTTTCTAGTCTGCATACAAGTTTTGTCTGCAGTCAAAGTATCTCTACTTTGACCAATCTTATACAAAAAAGTATGCACTTTCACAATGTGCGAAGTAAAAAGGAACAGAAGGAGTACAAAGAGTTTGAGCACTTTTTTAGCATTTCTGTACATTGCAATCAAACACACAGGCCTGGCAATTCATAGAGAACATTCAAAACAATCGATGATTATGCATCTCAGCGACTCACATGTCAGAGGCAATATTTACTTCACAACTAAAGAATAAATAAAAAATTGATCGCCGCTGCTGACAGCAAAGGGCGTCCCATTGGAAAATATCAAACGCATATCTTGCTAAAATCAATGAGCAAAATTTGACAAGGTTGTCCCATTCCAAAATATCAAATGCCTACGGTTGTGGAATGGGAAGGGTTTGCCATCAGTTTGGACATTGACATGGCACCTCGTGCTAAATAAACCAGCTGTTCTTTTTGTACAGTTCCACCAAAATCAACCAAATTCGCGCGTAGCTTGTATGATTTCGCCCTTATATGTTGCAACGCCTTGAACTTATGGGCACCTCCTTTCTTGTGGTGGAAATGAATGACTCGATGTATTCATGAACATTTTGTGCAGTTCCCGTTGAAATCAAGCTGAGCACCCCTGTTTGCACAAATACAAAAAAGTGATTAGTATAAAGCAAACCGTACTATGAATTGACAGTTTCAACATGCACATACATGGTCCATGTAGAGCACACTTTTAGAAAAATGGAACTCACCAGAAAGAACCCTAGAACAACATTGTACTCGCGCATCACAGCAAAAAAATGGAGATTTGTCAGTCCTTCTGAGCTGAAGTTAGTTTGGTATTGTGGGGAGTAATGTAACCATCCTTCAACTGCTCCTTCTGATGAGAAGATAGACAGGGCTTCTTCATCCTGGCATAATCGGAACTAGTCACTTCACGTACTCTATATTCTTCTTCAGAGGAAGATGATCCTTGTTTGCTCGGAAAAAAGGAAAGGAAATATTTAAAACACCACAGATAAAGCACTTCTCAAGGACAATACCACTTTTTCATGACAGTATCTAAACAGTAGCACAACACCAATAGAGATGACAAAGCTCAATCATATGGATGAAATCAGTGGGTGAGTACCAACATTTGTCAGGAGGCTAATTGTGTAGAGCATACAGATGAAGCACTTCTCGGGAACCATCTGTTGCTATCTACAGGGGTGGCCATGCTTACTATATATTCCTCGATTAGTTTAATGTTTCCAACATCTTCTTGTGCAGTTCCACTAAAATATATGGTATCTTCAAAGAAGATCCCTGTTTGCACAAGTAGAGATAATTACGTATGGCATCAAATCAGTGGCAAAACAATTGCTCGTTCCAGCCATAACAATAAATTAAGATGCAAAACTATATCATTACTTGTGTCATCACAGTTCCAGCTCTTCATTATAGCACCGGGAGTTGATTTTTGTTTTTCTTCCGCTTGTTCTTCCCCTTCATCACTTGGTTCAATAACAGACAAGTTTCGCCTTCAATGTAAGATTTGGCATCTCAATTAGGGAGCACAAGTATAGTACTAAACTTAATTTTCTGATGAAAGTGTCAAAATACAGGCCAGCAGTTGTGAAATATCCTTATCTTACCTCAATGTGGATATTACAGTGCACAACTACACATACAGATTGGAAGTCTTGTCTCCATTTGTGCAGTTCACTGAAATCAAGCAACATTATCGTACAAGTAGCACAACATATGAAAGCACACTTCAGAATCATGTGAAAGAAGGCTAGTACTGACCTCTCATGATGCGGAATTCAAACAACTCACAAGAAGAAGATCTAAACCAAATTCGCCTTAACGGATAGGAAGTAAGATCTCCTCTTGTGCAGTTCCACTAAGATCAAGCAATCAAGCAACATTGTCGGTGTGACATTTTGGTTGAACTGCACAAAACACTCTTAAAACAAAAGTGTTTTGTGCAGTGCAACAAAAAGTCACAATGGCAACAAGGTGAAGTAGATAACCCTGTTTACATAGAGGTGCAAAGGAAACAATTAGTGGTCAATAACGGTGGATGACACAGAAGCCAACAAAAAGAAGCATCTACCTTATCTAAATGGGAAAGAAAGCAAGACAGTAGCATTTCTCAAATGGTGGCATTGATTAATATTAACATAGATATTATATTAACAATAAAATTCGTTAAACATGTAATTTGCTTTTAACTGTGGCATTGCATCAATTTTCTAGCGGCATTATTAGAGGGTGTTTGTTTACAGGGACATCATGGTGTAGGGACTAAAAAAACTCCGAGTCAGTCACATCTAAACCAAACAGGAGGGACTTTTCGGGACTAAAAGTGGGCATTTGGGACTAAAGAAAGAAGACCCTGAGGGAGTCTTTTTGGGACTTTTTCCAACAGTTGCCCCTGCCACGCATCGCACCTTGTTTCTATTAGTTCATTACTAGGGGTAACATGGTCTTTTATCATGTCATTTAATAACCTCTAGTCCATGTTTAGTCCCTGGAACCAAGCAGGTAGGGACTAGGGAGTTTTTAACCAAACAGGGCCATAGATTAACAATAGCTAATGAGTTGCACGGGACAGTGGACGCACCAGCACCATGTGCATCTACCGATGTACTGTGGTCATGCACAGTCTGTTGCAACAAAGAACAAACAACCAAGGAGCATATTTGTGTTGGTCCTAGTTTTGTTATCTTTAGACACCTTTCCCTATGTGAGCGCAGCAAATCTAGTCCTGCTCAAACTCTACAGCCTTGTCCCTTCCTTTCCTTTTTGAACTAGTACTTTCGCCCCTTACTTTCCTCTTTGAACCACGTCCTAGATTTATGCAATAAAACTTTCCCCACTACTTTCCCCCATTCCTTTCCTCTTTGAACCACGTCCTAGATTCATGCTATACAACTTTCCCCCTTCATTTCCTCTTTGAACCACGTCCTAGATTCATGCTATATACAACTTTTCCCACTACTTTCCCCCACTCCTTTCCTCTTTGAACCACGTCCTAGATTCATGGTATACATGCAGCTAGAGCAATGCATGTGGAGTAAGTAAAATATACCTTAAGGTTCTTGGGGCGTGGTTTGGTGGGCGACGGGACGGCGGCGAAGAAGAAGGGGTCGGAGGCCCTCCCGCGCCGCCGCTGGGTGGAAAGTGAACATCAACGCTGGTAGTGGATTCCCTCCCTCGCCGACGGCGACAGTGTTAAGCCTCCTTCCCTTCCCGGTGGATGGATCCTGCCGGCTCTTTGAGCAGCAGTCAGGGGAGAGAGAGGCCAACGAAGTCTTGTTTAGATCTGGAGAGGGCGAGAGAGTTTGAAGAGAGCAACTACAAGCGCTGAGGCTCCAGCAGGAGAGGGCAAGAGAGTGTGAAGAGAGCAACTTCAAGCACTGAGGCTCCAGCGTGTATATATATACTGGAGAGAGAGTGTGAAGCATGCAAACCCTAGAATACATTTTGACCAGTCAAAGAATCCTCCTGGCAGAACTTATGCTCAAGTGTAGTTATCGAACCCGAGACCTCAAGTTTGACGAGCGAACAGGCTAACTAGCTACACAACCCTCCCGTTATGTTCAACGAGAGGAAAATAACCTTTTATACATTCCTGCATTCGTGTGACAGGCATGCCGTGTTTTTGTGTGTGTGTGTGTGTGTGGGAGTCATTAGGATTTCAATCATAATCGTGTCATGTGGCTTTGGTGGTAAGACTATCCACAGTGGTGCAGAAATAATGCAGCCTTAGTCACCTTACCTCTCTCCATGTAGTACGTTGGGTCCCACCAGTCAGAGGGTGAAACAAACAAATTAATAAGAAAAATTAAAAGCGCCATCGGTGTATCTTACTACCTCACACATCTCGCTACTGCTCGGGAACACTGTCCAATTGATCCCTCTGTTAGCTCACGTACTTTTTTAAGTGAATCCTTATTAAAACATGCACACAAATTTTGGGCACTTGTATTCGACTTAAGTCAGTGTGGCACCGTATCTCGTATACTTACTACTCCCTCCGTCTAGGTGTAATAAGTCACATTAGAAGGTGCAACGGGACCAAGGTGCGTGCGTGTGCGTGTGTGTGTTTAACAACATGTGTGTGTTAGAGAGTGCGACAGATCGACCTACTCCTACAGAGATATGGTGTGTAGTGTATGATTTTAGCCACGAGAGTCGGTGCATCCTCTCGTTTCCGGGCGTGTCTGGTAGGGACATGCGGACAACTGCCACGCCCGCTCCTGACCAGCCTGGCCCACCCAAAGCCCCTCCACCGCCCGCGCGTGCTTCCCGCCCGAAATGGTCAGCGCCGCTCCAAAGAATCGGTGCCGCATTCATGCCCGGGCAAAGCGGACGCGACCTCTCACTGGCGCAAGAGTGATGGTTGCTTCGTCTGTCCAACTTACTGCTGGGTCTATGTGATTTGACGGCTCATTGGTCTTTATTACTGAGGTGGTAGGACTTCTGGATGTCCCACGCTTTCGGCGAAAGGAGGTAGTAGATTACAATTTTCTCCATTCTTACAACGGAGGAGTGCAAGAGTAGTGAAAACACACAGTCTTGGTGATTACATGGCCCACCTCACACTATCACCGTGCGACACCTAACTCTTTACATAGTACTCCCTCCGTTCCTAAATATTACTAGATGAGTCCCCGCTCGTTGCCGCGGAACAGCGGTATATCTCTCTGTGCAAAATTATCAATTTCATAGAACTAAAAAAAATCTATAACCGCATGACAAATGTGGTAGCCAAACTAAATAAACTCCCATCATCATTTAAATCATCCCATGTAAGGAAAAAAGATCAGCCAACTCCTACTGCATAATGGGATTATATTTTTATTTTTGACATGTTAATGGGACTTAAAAGCTCACTTACATGCATGCTACCGGTGCATGCTTGCATGTAGACATGTTGATGTGATTTAAAACCCACTCACATGCATGTGCCATGGTATTTCTGCATGCTTGCATGTGGCTTAGTGCGGAGCCTCCCAACGTCTAGATCAGACGACTATTATGACTGATTTACTTCATCTAACGGCTACGTCAATTTTGATGATGTGGCTCAAGGAGAGGATAGAGAATTCCTAGTAGTGGGGGATAGCTATTACTAGTAGATAAGTCTTTGTAGAGATTCCACTAGGTGAACTACATACGGAACAAAATGAAGGAATTTACACTTAAAATGCATCTATATACATCCACATGTGGTTAATGGTGAAATCTCTAGAAAGACTTATATTTAGGAATGGAGGAAGTACTAGTATAGTACTAGTACGTACTGTAATTTATCAGCGAGATAAATTTGTACAATGCTATGAAGCTTCCAGCTCCTGTTACATGTATCTTGCATCCAAGGTTACCCGTTGCAACATTTCATCAAATACAAAGGAGACTAACATGCATGCTATTGCATCTCAATGATTGACAGATCATAGCAAATATGTACTCCCTCCATTCCAAAATAAGTGTCTCAACTTTGTGCAAACTTTAGTACAAAGTTGTACTACTACTAAAGTTGACACTTATTTTGGAATAGAGGCAGCTAAAGAAAAAAACGACCCACGCAGTCCCTAGCCCTTGAACCGTGAACCCTGACCAGGCTTCAATTTGCTGGCAACGTTCGAGCTTCCTAATAAATGAAGTTTGCAACCTTTTGACCATCGGATCATTTTGTGCAGTTTCACCAAAATCGAGATGAGCATCCCTGTGGCAAAGAAATTGAAGAAGCATGATTAGAACAAGATTACTAGGACTAGTTGATGAGACATAAACTCATCACAAATACAGTACGTAGAAGCCAGTAGAGGTATCAGGTATGTGCGGGGAAGAGAAGTAGAGAAATATCCACAGGGAGTGATGTGGGCAGCTGGAGCAGTGGTGCAAGCCGGCTGTAAAGGGAGTTGTACCTAAGGGACAAAGCTCAACCTTGAGGAGGGCGGCGGGAGGGAACTGCCCACATCGCGGCAGTGAGCAAGGGACGAAGGCAACCTCACCGGCTTTGTGAGAGAGAACGGCGGGGACCCCTGACCGGGACGTGCCGACAGTGGGTTTTCACCGTCGGCGATGGCCACCGCATCTACACTAAGCATACACCCCTTCCCCAAGCGGACGTGATCCACCGGGATGTTAGAGATGTGGCCATAGTCGTTTTGTGCGAGAGAATGTGAAGAGAGCAACCCCAGCAAGCAACCGTGTAGGCTGGCCCGTCCTGACTATGTATATAGTGGAGCGGTTTCCTTTTCTCTCCTTATGAACCTATCATATTGCGTACGTGCCACTGAAGGAAAAATATATTTATAAATGATGCGGCACCTACTACTCGCTCTCCTAGAACCTTGCGCTTGGCATCTCCAAAATATTAACCTTGCGATTGGCTCTTCGCCTCTTTGGGAAGTCGGGCAATAATGGTAGTGCAATATATATCGTTCTGGCTATATGAGACCGAATGAATTGCTGCACGTCCACCACATGGGCGAGGGTCGAGGGGCGAGGGAGAGTGCTACTACATATGGAGCAAAATGAGTGAATGTACACTCTAAAATACGTCTATATACATCAGTGTTTGGAGTATGTACCAGTAGTTCATATTGAAATCTACTAAAGGTCATATATATTCCAAAACACTATGATATAATCTCTACAACCAAGGTAGTAGGGACAAGGAGTAAATAGAGGGAGTAGTAAATTTTTCTCCTCGTCCTGTGAGCCACCGCGCGCATGGGCGAGGGAGGAGCAAGCTTCACCTCATCCTGCAAGCCACCGCGCCCGTGGGCGGGGGAGACGACGTACTAAGCAAGCTTCTCCTCATTCTGCGAGTTGACGGGACACATCAAAAGTACTCCAGTGTATAGAGCCTTGCCTCTAAGGTAGGCCCCACATGGTTTGCCTCTTTTTTTAATTTAACATAACGCGTCAAGTCGCAATTTGTTTGTTCACCCGTGGTAGACGATCCTCCCTCCACCAAGTGGACAACCAGTACACGTGCCAAATTACCACGTGGGCTGCCTTTTTCGTACAGAAATGAGATCCACCGTGTACCCGTGCGGGTGTGGTTGGGAAAGAGATGGGAGTACATGTGCCGTGCATGCACCTCTTCTCTTCGTGCACGTCCCCCACCTACGTGGGTGTGTGTGAGAGATACAAACCGCGTTCGTGAGTGTTTTTTGTTTTGTGGTGGGGCGTGGGGGTGGGGTGGGGGGTTGATTTTGTGAATTATTTGTGGGAATATGTGTCGATGACATCTCAAACAAAATTTGCATGCAATGTGTGTGAAATGGAGGCCTATCCATATCATACATAGAGGGTCGGGCAGTCCACGAGAAGAGAGGGAGGGGTCATAGCTATCGATAGAGTCGAAGAGAGGATCAACTACGGGTGGGTGCGAGATCGATGAAGAGAGCCATCGAAATTGTGTGTGTGTGTGTGTGCAAGTCAAAGATATAGGGCGACTGGCCTACCGGAACATTAGAGGGCACATGTCAAGTTTGTGTGTGGCAGGGAGACATGACTGATACGACTCCGTCGTTTCTACTTTTCCAAACACGTTTGCCCTTGTTTTGGACTCTAACTTGTATGATTTGAATGGAACTAACCCGGACTGACGCTGTTTTCAGCAGAATTGCCATGGTGTTGTTTTATGTGCAGAAAAAAAAAGTTCTCGGAATGACCTGAAACTCCACGGAACACCTTAGAAAAAACAATAAAAAATCCTCGCCAAAGATGAAGACCAGGGGGCCCACACCCTGCTCATGAGGGTGGGGGGTGCGCCCCCCTACCTCGTGGGCCCCCTGGTGGCCCTCCGACGCCAACTCCAACTCCAACTCCATATATTGGCTTTCGGGGAGAAAAAAATCAGAGAGAAGAAATCATCGCGTTTTACGATATAGAGCCGCCGCCAAGTCCTAATCTCTCTCGGGAGGGCTGATCTGGAGTCCGTTCGGGGCTCCGGAGATGGGGTTTCGTCGCCGTCGTCATCATCAACCATCCTCCATCACCAATTTCATGATGCTCACCGCCGTGCGTGAGTAATTCCATCGTAGGCTTGCTGGACGGTGATGGGTTGGATGGGATTTATCATGTAATCAAGTTAGTTTTGTTAGGGTTTGATATCTAGTATCCACTATGTTCTAAGATTGCTGTTGCTATGACTTTGCTATGCTTAATGCTTGTCACTAGGGCCCGAGTGCCATGATTTCAGATCTGAACCTATTATGTTTTCATGAATATATGTGTGTTCTTGATCCTATCTTGCAAGTCTACAGTCACCTACTATGTGTTATGATCCGACAACCCCGAAGTGACAATAATCGGGACCACTCCCGGTGATGACCATAGTTTGAGGAGTTCATGTATTCACTATGTGCTAATGCTTTGTTCCGGTTCTCTATTAAAAGGAGGCCTTAATATCCCTTAGTTTCCAATAGGACCCCGCTGCCACGGGAGGGTAGGACAAAAGATGTCATGCAAGTTCTTTTCCATAAGCACGTATGACTATATACGGAATACATGCCTACATTACATTGATGAACTGGAGCTAGTTCTGTGTCACCCTATGTTACGACTGTTACTGATGAACCGCATCTGGCATAATTATCCATCGCTAATCCGGTGCCTACGAGTTTTCCATATACTGGTTCTCGCTTATTTACTTTTCCGTTGCTACTGTTACAATCACTACAAAATACCAAAAACATTACTTTTGCTGTCTTTACTTTTGTTACTGTTACCACCACTATCATATTACTTTGCTACTAAACACTTTGCTACAGATACTAAGTTTCCAGGTGTGGTTGAATTGACAACTCAGCTGCTAATACTTGAGAATATTCTTTGGCTCCCCTTGTGTCAAATCAATAAATTTGGGTTGAATACTCTACCCTCGAAAACTGTTGCGATCCCCTATACTTGTGGGTTATCAAAACCTTTTTCTGGCGCCGTTGCCGGGGAGCATAGCTCTATTCTTTGAGTCACTTGGGATTTATATCTGCTGGACACTATGAAGAACTTGAAAGACGATCGAACTACTATTTTGCCCTCAACTACGAGGGGAGGTAAGGATCTGCCATCTAGCCTTGCACTAGATTCTCCTTCTGTTATGAGTAAGCTAGCGACACCTAAACCTGCTGCTGCTATGAATTCTGATATGTCGCATGTTATTGATGATGCCACTTCTGCTATGCACGATACTTATGATGAAACTACTTCTATGCTTGATACTACTGTGCCCCTTGGTGAATTTCTTGATGAGCAAATTGCTAGGTCTAGAGAAAGAGAAATTATTGAACATGAATACGATGATGATAGTGATGATGACAATATGCCTTCTACTCCCGAAGGTTATCTTTTTGATGCAGAATCTTCTGCAGCTATATTTGCTTGCCAGGATAGATATGAACTTAAGAGGTTGCTAGTTAAATGGAGTAAAGAATCTCTTAGAGATAGAATGAGACCCGACCCTGCTTTTGCTACTTCACCTATCTGTGTTCCCGATAAGGATTATTATGATTTTTCTATTGATCCAGATATAATTACTTTGGTCGAATCTGATCCTTTTTATGGCTATGAATCTGAAACTGTTGTGGCACATCTTACTAAGTTAAATGATATAGCTGCCCTGTTTACTAATAATGAGAGATCGCGCTACCTTTATTTACTCAAAATATTTCCGTTCTCATTAAAGGGTGATGCTAAGATATGGTTTAATTCTCTTGATCCTGGTTGTGTGCAAAGTCCCCAGGATATGATTTATTACTTCTCTGCTAAATATTTCCCTGCTCATAAGAAACAAGCTGCTTTAAGGGAAATATACAACTTTGTGCAAATTGAAGAAGAGAGTCTCCCACAAGCTCGGGGGAGGCTTCTCAAGTTAGTTAATGCTTTGCCTGATCATCCTCTTAAGAAACCTGAAATACTTGATATCTTTTATATGGACTAACTGATGCTTCCAGAGATTACCTGGATAGTTGTGCTGGTTCTCTTTTCAGGGAAAGAACACCGGATGAAGCTGAAATTCTATTGAATAATATGTTGACAAATGAAAATAATTGGGCACCTCCCGAGCCACCTCCTGAGCCAGCTCCAGAGCCAATTACTGAGCCTATTCCTAAACCAACTCCGAAGAAGAGAGGTGTTCTATTTCTCAGTCCCGAAGATATGCAAGAGGCAAATAAATCTATGAAAGAAAAAGGTATTAAAGCTGAAGATGTTAAGAATTTACCTCCTATTGAAGAAATACATGGTCTTAATTTACCGCCTGTTGAACAAGTATATGATCTCAATTACTTACTTACTGAAGAACCTCCCGATGTCCCGACGCAGGTAGTAAAGGTAAATTCTCTCTATAGTTATGATAAAGCTGAAGTCCCTCCTACTAAAATTGCTAGTCGGTGCTTGGATGAGTTTGATGACTTTATGTTTAAGCAAGATGACTTTAATGCTTATTTTGGTAGACAATTAAAATAGAATACCTTTATGATTAAACGCTTGGGTGATTATATGGCTGATATTAGAGGTGAACTTAAACTTGTTAGCAAACATGCTTCTATGGTTACCACTCAAGTATAACAAGTACTTAAAGCTCAGAAAGAAGTGCTTGATGAAATGAATAGTAAGAAAAATGATTATGATGTTAGAGTGGCTACTAGAACTGGTAGAATGACTCAGGAACCTTTGTATCCTGAAGGCCACCCTAAGAGAGTCGAGCAAGATTCTCAGAGAAATAATATTGATGTACCTAGTTCTTCTAAGAGGAAGAAAAAGAAAAATGATAGGACTTTGCAAACTTCTAGTGAACCTATTGCCGAACCACCTGAGAATCCGAATGATATCTCTATTTCTGATGCTGAAACACAATCAGGTGATGAACATGAACCTAGTGATAATGTTAATGATAATGTTCATGTTGATGCTCAACCTAGTAATGATAATGATGTAGAAGTTGAACCTGCTGTTGATCTTGATAACCCACAATCAAAGAATCAATGTTATGATAAAAGAGACTTCGTTGCTAGGAAACATGGTAAAGAAAGGGAACCATGGGTTCAGAAACCCATGCCTTTTCCTCCGAAACCATCCAAGAAAAAGGATGACGAGGATTTTGAGCGCTTTGCTGAAATGATTAGACCCATCTTTTTGCGTATGCGATTAACTGATGTGCTCAAAACAAATCCTTATGCTAAGTATACGAAGGATATCATTACTAATAAAAGAAAGATACCGGAAGTTGAAATTTCCACCATGCTTGCTAATTATACTTTTAAGGGTGGAATACCAAAGAAACTTGGAGATCCAGGAGTACCTACTATACCATGCTCCATCAAGAGAAATTATATTAAAACTGCTTTATGTGATCTTGGAGCCGGTGTTAGTGTTATGCCTCTCTCTTTATATCGTAGACTTGATTTGAATAAGTTGACACCTACTGAAATATCTTTGCAAATGGCTGATAAATCAACTGCTATACCTGTCGGTATTTGTGAGGATGTGCCTATTGTAGTTGCGAACATTACTATTTTAACGGACTTTGTTATTCTTAATATTCCCGAGGATGATAGTATGTCTATTATTCTTGGAAGACCTTTCCTTAATACTGCAGGGGCCGTTATTGATTGCAACAAAGGCAATGTTACTTTTCATGTTAATGGCAATGAGCACACGATACATTTTCTAAGGAAACAACCTCAAGTTTATAGTATCAACTCTATTGGAAAAATTCCATCGATTATATTTGGAGGTTTTGAATTTCCTCTCCCTACTGTCAAGAAAAAGTATGATATTCTTATTGTTGGGGATTTTCATATCCCCGTTGAGGTAACTTAGTGTTATTCGAACTTCTCCGGTTCCGTGATTATTCAGAATGAGTTTGTTAACAAGACTTGATCAACCTTGTTAGTGGGTTCATTTTGATGATCACGAGATGGATGAAACTAGAAGCACAACCTTCTGTACCCTCTTTATATTTTCTGTTATTTAGTAGAAATAAAGTAAAATAGTATTTTTCTGTCTGTTTCCTGACTTACCCGTGCAATATAAAAATATCCCGAAAATAAAAGTCCTCAGAATGCCATGCCAATTTAATATGATTTTTTCGGGAATATTTGAGGATTTACTGTGCAAAAATTACCGCGGGGGAAGCTGCCACCTGGCCACGAGGGTGGAGGGCGCTCCCTACCCCCCTGGGCACGCCCCCTGCCTCGTGGGCCCACGGTGGCCCTCCTCCACTTATCCCTACACCCATATTCTTCCTCTGCCTCACACGAACATGAAAAACCAACTCAAGCACGAGTTCCAGCCCCCGTTGCTGTGATTTTCGATCTCCTTGCTCAAAACCTCTCGCAAAACTGCTTGGGGAGATTGTTCCTTAGTATGTGACTCCTCGATTGGTCCAATTAGTTTTTGTTCTAGTGCTTTATTCATTGCAAATTTGTGCTACACAGGTGACCATGTTCTTGAGCTGGCATGTCAAATTTATATGGTTCCAAGTAGCTATAATGCTTTATTTAGGCTCTAGGCACTTATGGGAGTTGTTGCTATCAATTTTATTGAAGTTGGTTCACTTTTATTTGAAGTTACTAAAAATTTCAGAAATTTTTCAGAGGAAACAATATGTTTAGGAGGATGTTCCAAGGTGGTTCTTCAAGGAAGCAAGGCCCCAGACTTGCAATAGGTGATGCTGACGAGGAACCTCCAAGAGACGCTTCTGTGAGGCCCTGTGAATGGCCATCGGAAAATTTTATGAATCAAGCAGGAATCCAAGAAGAATTTAGTGCATATTTGCGTAACGCCGGTCTTGAGGACTTTGAAGCTGACAAATGCCCCCAGTATCATGATCTCACAAGTTCATTTGTGAGGAGGTTTGAGTTTTCATCTTCGCGTAATTCTCCTTCAGTCATGTTTGACCTTTATGACAAATCTTATACCATGGACTTAGAGGATTTCACTTCTGCTTGCAAACTTCCATCTTGGGGTAATGTCAGGGATCCCCCTAAATCTGAATATAGAGACTTTCTTGCTAGAATAACTGTGGGGGAATCTAGAGATGTAACACAAGCCATTATAGGGAGCGTTCACTTTCCTGTTATACATTATTTTGCTCTCTTCATAGGTAGATGCATAAATGCTAAGGATGAAGCATGTCACATGTGTGTCCCTGATCTCAGCATTCTCAGGAGTGCTGTGTTAGGAGACCAATCTTATCATATGGGAGCCATTGTAGCTCGCAGGTTGCATCAGAATAGACATAACGGATATTTCTTTGGAGGAATTTATGCAACCCGCTTAGCTAATTTTCTTGAGATAGACATTCGTGAGGGTGATATGGAGTTACCCCCTTCTTATTTAGATTTTGATTCTATGGTTTCCCACCAGTTTGTTGAGAGGACTGAACCACCTCTCCAGTATCGACTAATCTTTAACAAACATCATGTAGTCCATATTGGTCTTCCTGCTCCCGCCTTCTTTGATTCTCAGACAAAAGGAAGATATATTATTACCAGAGAGGAGGCAGATGAGTACGAGAGGAGAGCCGAGGCTGCTCGACGCCACGCTACAGCTCAGGCGGCGATAGCCGCTGCATCGCAGTATGACCCCAACTTCACCTACGGGTATCCGCCAGGCTATCCCTGGCAATAGACCAACTTAGGCCAAAAGCCTAAGCTTGGGGGAGTACGTATTTCCCACCGACATTACATTCATGTTCACACACACTCATTGCTATATGTCGGTGCTCATACTTTTTCACTGTAATATCCATGCTAGTTTATTTTCTTTTTCCTGCTTTCTTCTTGTGTGTTTAATAAACCTTAAGAAAAAACCAAAAAAAATAGTAGTAGTTTATTTCTTTGCTGTAGTAATTAAAAATAAAACCCAAAAAGATTTCCCGTTCTTCTTTTACTTGTTGGGAGCTTTCCCGTGTAAATAGTTTTTATTCCTTTTCTTTTCTTTTGGGGGTCGAGAAGACTATATTGAAAATGCTTAGTGGCTCTTATATGCATGATTGTTTATTTAACTTAGAGCCCATATTACTTGTCCTCTCTCTTGAGTTGAATGCTTGCAGATTCCATCTTAGTCCAATGCACGTGCACTCTTATTATTATACACACCGTTCGGTCATGCAAGTGAAAGGCAATAATGATGATATATGATGGACTTATTGGGATGAGAAAAGCTCGTATGAACTCGACCTCTCTTGTTTTTGTAAATATGATGATTCATCGTTCCCGAGTCAGCTATTATGAAGTAAACATATTTGCAATAACATTTAGAGATTATAGTTGCTTGTGCCATGCTTGATTAGCTATGAGTTATAATGGTTTACCTTGCGTGCCAACATGCTATTAGAATGATTATGATGTGATATGATGGGATGGTATCCTCCTTTAAATGAATTGAGTGACTAGACTTGGCACATGTTCACGCATGTAGTTGAATCAAATCAACATAGCCTTCATGATATTTATGTTCATGGTAGATTATATCCTACTCATGCTTGTATTCGGTGTAAATTAATTTTAATGCATGTTTACGACTGTTGTCGCTCTCTCAGTTGGTCGCTTCCCAGTCTTTTGCTAGCCTTCACCTGTACTAAGCGGGAATACTGCTTGTGCATCCAAACTCCTTAAACCCCAAAGTTGTTCCATATGAGTCCACTATACCTACCTATATGCGATATTTACCTGCCGTTCCAAGTAAATTTATATGTGCCAACCTCTAAACCTTCAAATAAACATTCTGTTTTACATGCTCGATCAGCTCATATGTCAACTAGAGCTGCCCTTATCTTCCGTGTTAGGCGGGTTATTCTCAAGGGGAGTGGACTCCACTCCAAGTTCACGAGAAAATGGCTGGTAACTGGGATGCCCAGTCACATGCTTTATGCAAACTAAATCAAAATAACTGCAAACAAAACTCCCCCTGGGACCCGTTGAATGTTGGAGGTACTCGTTGTTTCGAGCAAGCCATGGATTGATGCTTGTGGAGGAGGGGGAGTATAAACTTTACCATTCTGTTTGGGAACCGCCTATAATCTGTTTAGCATGGAAGATACCATCGTCTCTTAGTTGTTATGTTGACAATGAAAGTATGCCGCTCAAAATATAATTTATCTCTATTTCAAAACCAAGCTCTGGCACCTCTACAAATCCCTGCTTCCCTCTGCAAAGGGCCTATCTATTTACTTTTATGTTGAGTCATCACCCTTCTTATTAAAAGCACCCGCTGGAGAGCACACTGTCATTTGCATTCATTATAATTGGTTTATATTGGGTATGACTTGACTGGATCTCTTTTACCATGAATTACAATGTTTAGTCAGTCCTTGATCTTTAAAGGTGCTCTGCATTTATGTTTTGCAGTCTCAGAAAGGGCTAGCGAGATACCATTTTGTTATATCATGTTATGATTATTTTGAGAAAGTGTTGTCATCCAAGTTTTATTATTATGGCTTGCTAGCTGATTATGCTATTGATATGAGTAATTGTGAGACCTACGTGTTATTGTGAGTATGGTTAGTTCATAATAATTGCTGAAACTTGAATGCTGGCTTTTCATGTTTACAACAACAAGAGCAAACAGAGTTTGTAAAAGTTTTTCTTTTTCTCTTTAAGTTTGTCAACTGAATTGCTTGAGGACAAGCAAGGGTTTAAGCTTGGGGGAGTTGATACGTCTCCATCGTATCTACTTTTCCAAACACTTTTGCCCTTGTTTTGGACTGTAACTTGTATGATTTGAATGGAACTAACCCGGACTGATGCTGTTTTCAGTAGAATTGCCATGGTGTTGTTTTATGTGCAGAAAACAAAAGTTCTCGGAATGACCTGAAACTCCACGGAACACCTTAGAAAAAACAATAAAAAATCCTCGCCAAAGATGAAGACCAGGGGGCCCACACCCTGCTCATGAGGGTGGGGGGCGCGCCCGCCTACCTCGTGGGCCCCCTGGTGGCCCTCCGACGCCAACTCCAACTCCATATATTGGCTTTCGGGGAGAAAAAAATCAGAGAGAAGAAATCATCACGTTTTACGATATGGAGCCACCACCGAGCCCTAATCTCTCTCGGGAGGGCTGATCTGGAGTCCGTTCGGGGCTCCGGAGAGGGGGATTCGTCGCCGTCGTCATCATCAACCATCCTCCATCACCAATTTCATGATGCTCACCGCCGTGCGTGAGTAATTCCATCGTAGGCTTGCTGGATGGTGATTGGTTGGATGAGATTTATCATGTAATCAAGTTAGTTTTGTTAGGGTTTGATCCCTAGTATCCACTATGTTCTGAGATTGATGTTGCTATGACTTTGCTATGCTTAATGCTTGTCTCTAGGGCCCGAGTGCCATGATTTCAGATCTGAACCTATTATGTTTTCAGGAATATATGTGTGTTGTTGATCCTAACTTGCAAGTATATAGTCACCTACTATGTGTTATGATCCGGCAACCCCGAAGTGACAATAATCGGGACCATTCCCGGTGATGACCATAGTTTGAGGAGTTCATGTATTCACTATGTGCTAATGCTTTGTTCCGTTTCTCTATTAAAAGGAGGCCTTAATATCCTTTAGTTTCCAATAGGACCCTGCTACCATGGGAGGGTAGGACAAAAGATGTCATGCAAGTTCTTTTCCATAAGCACGTATGACTATATACGGAATAGATGCCTACATTACATTGATGAACTGGAGCTAGTTCTGTGTCACCCTATGTTATGACTGTTAGATGATGAACCGCATCTGGCATAATTATCCATTGCTAATCCGGTGCCTACGAGTTTTCCATATACTGGTTCTCGCTTATTTACTTTTCCATTGCTACTGTTAGAATCACTACAAAATACCAAAAACATTACTTTTGCTGTCTTTACTTTTGTTAGTGTTACCACCACTATCATATTACTTTGCTACTAAACACTTTGCTGCAGATACTAAGTTTTCAGGTGTGGTTGAATTGACAACTCAGCTGCTAATACTTGAGAATATTCTTTGGCTCCCCTTGTGTCGAATCAATAAATTTGGGTTGAATACTCTACCCTCGAAAACTGTTGCGATCCCCTATACTTGTGGGTTATCAATGACTATAGCGCTTGATGTATCGGTGTGTGTGGGGGGGAGGGGGTGGGGGGAGGGGTAGACAGAGGCCTAATTATAGAGGTAGAACGACTCGTATATGTGTTGAGAAGGAGAGACCTAGCTATGTCTTGAGGGAGATCGGTCGACATCCATACATAACTGAAGGACAGGAAATATGATGGGACAAAAAGAGAGAGGAGAGAGAGAGGGAGGGAGAGGGAGGGAGAGGGGTAGAGTGCTGGATGGGTGATGGAGTTGGTTCTCGGAGATGTTGGGAGAGGCCTACTAGACAAACTGAGGGTGGAACTGCAATGTTATCAATAGGAGTGGGGATGTGTTTCTGTGTGTGCCTGTGCGTGATAGATCTGTCGGGACGCATCCATGGATGATGAAGGGGAACCATGTGTTTGGTAAGCAAACCTAACTAGATCGGTAGATCAATTGTTCTTTGTCAGAGGAAGGGAGAGACACAACTAATGAGGTAGATCGATCGATGTGTGGGTAAAAACGAGTTATAAGGACCTAGTTGGCTATATGTATAGAGAGAGATCGGTCGGTGTACGTTCATTTGTTAGAGGAAAATAAGGCCCAACGAGACGGATAGACAGATAGAATGGAGCTAGGAGGTGGCGCGAGAGGCCCAACTACTAGCTAGATTGGGGGAGGAGTGTGCGGTTGTGAGATCGATTAAAAGAGGGGTGAGAGTTTACACGTGTGTCTGACCATATGAGAGACACGAGGCAAGGACACATAAAGGAGGAGATTGAAGCTGTGTGTGTATGCTGTAGGCAGGCATCGCTGGAGAGGTTTATCGATCGGTGTGTGTCGGAAAGGAGTTGTGGAGACTCTGGGGGAACGACCTAAAGAAAAAAAATGAATGTGCCCGGTGGATAGAATGCCGAGGGAGGGGGAGGGCGAGGAGGGCGTGTGCATGCATGAGAGAAAGTTAGTGTTAGCTACAAAGGTTAGAGGATTGTGTGGGTGTAAGAGACTAACAAAGATCATAATTTGATATGAAAGCGGTTCATATATTTGAATAGGAGATCATAGTGTTTTAAACATTGCATGCATGAATATAGCGGTGATACACGTGCTGTGCACATGTTATACCATAATGTGATAATGCATGGCGTTTGCAACTCACAGCTAAATGCCGAACAATCTAAACCATACTATACATCAAACAATCTCACATTTTATTTGAATTTATGATAATGTGCGGCGTTTGGAGCTTACAACTAAATATCGAGCAATCTAAACAATACTATATATCGAACATTCTCACATTTTATTTGAATTTGTGGTAATGTGTGGTGTTTGCAACTCACATCTAAATACTTGTAGGCGTAGAGGGCGGGGCACCATACATAATGTGATAAACACATTTTACATATGAGACATGGTTTAGATTATGAAGATCTAGCTAGAGCTAGAAATGTAATGTGATTTGAAATCAAAATAAAGTGGATTCAAAAAATCTAGTTCGAGTTCATATAGTACACATAGTTCATATGTAACTCGATACTGATCATGTGGTGTGCTGTGAAGATAATACACAAACGATGGTTTAACTTGACAATAATGATGATTGTAGATCTTAGACATACATCTCTCTAGTCATCTAAGTGATCACGTGATCCATATCAACTAAACCATGTCCGATCATCACGTGAGATGGAGTAGTTTCAATGGTGAACATCACTATGTTGATCATATCTACTATATGATTCACGTTCGACCTTTCGGTCTCCGTGTTCCGAGGCCATATCTGTATATGCTAGGCTCGTCAAGGTTAACCAGAGTATTCTGCGTGTGCAATTGTTTTGCACCCGTTGTATTTGAACATAGAGCCTATCACACCCGATCATCACATGGTGTCTCAGCACGAAGAACTTTCACAACGGTGCATACTCAGGGAGAACACTTCTTGATAATTAGTGAGAGATCATCTTAAAATGCTACCGTCAATCAAAGCAAGATAAGATGCATAAAGGATAAACATCACATGCAATCAATATAAGTGATATGATATGGCCATCATCATCTTGTGCTTGTGATCTCCATCTCCGAAGCACCGTCGTGATCACCATCGTCACCGACGCGACACCTTAATCTCCATCGTAGCATCGTTGTCGTTTACGCCATCTATTGCTTCTACGACTATCGCTACCGCTTAGTGATAAAGTAAAGCAATTACAGGGCGTTTGCATTTCATACAATAGAGCGACAACTATATGGCTCGTGCTAGTTGCTGATAACTTCTGTTACAAAACATGATCATCTCATACAATAAAATATAGCATCACGTCTTGACCATATCACATCACAACATGCCCTGCAAAAACAAGTTAGACATCCTCTACCTTGTTGTTGCAAATTTTACGTGGCTGCTACGGGCTGAGCAAGAACCGTTCTTACCTACGCATCAAAACCACAACGATAGTTCGTCAAGTTAGTGCTGTTTTAACCTTCGCAAGGACCGGGCATAGCCACACTCGGTTCAACTAAAGTGAGAGAGACAGACACCCGCCAGTCACCTTTAAGCATGAGTGCTCGTAACGGTGAAACCAGTCTCGCGTAAGCGTACGCGTAATGTCGGTCCGGACCGCTTCATCTCACAATACCGCTGAACCAAAGTATGACATGCTGGTAAGCAGTATGACTTGTATCGCCCACAACTCACTTGTGTTCTACTCGTGCATATGACATCTACGCATAAAACCTGGCTCGGATGCCACTGTTGGGGAACATAGTAATTCCAAAAAATTTCCTACGCACACACAAGATCATGGTGATTGTCGTGGAATTAACACGTCAGATGTCCTTAGTGTGAGGACTTAGTCACGAGGCCAACGCATCTATGTGGTAGCTTGAGAGGGGTTGAGCGGAATCGAGAGACGCAACACGAGACAAGGGTTTAGATAGCTTCGGGCCTCGGGAAACATCATCCAGTAATAACCCTACATGCTGTTTGACGCTAGATCTCATTATCATTATGAGGGAGTCGCCGTAAACCGGCTCTCCTTTAGTTGTGTCTAGCCCTAGAGATTGTTTCTTGCTTGTCCCTCTTTGGGGAGCCCTGCCCCTCCTTATATAAGTTGAAGGGGCGGGTTACATGTAGAGTCCATCTCAGACTAAGACTTAAACTATTTTGACTTCCTTTCCTGGGCTTCTTAACGTCTGCCGGTTTAACATTGTCTGCCAGTTTAACATTGTCTGTCGGTTTAACATTGTCTGCCGGTTTAACATTGTCTGCTGGTTTAACACTGTCTGCCGGTTTAACATTGTGTGCCGGTTTACCACCAGCCAGTTTACCGTCTGTCTTAGCCATCTGTCTTGACTCTGTCTTAACTCTCCGCCGGTTTACCGAGTCCCAGCCGGTTTACAACTCCAGCCGGGTCATACCGCGGGGTATATCCCCGACATTAGCCCCCGGTTTAATTTGGATTTATCCATGTTAAACTGATCCCGAGCATCTTTAAATCCTTGTCATTTCCTTCTAGAAAATCCGGGTCAATAGGCCAACTTTATAATCAATTTGCTGACATTGGTTTGTCACAGAAAAATATTGTGAAGAATAACTTCTTTGACTCAGCTCCCAATGACTTAACAAAAATATTGGTCCTTGAAATCCTCATCTGATCTTCAGCCGGTTTAAGAATGTAAAACTTGCTGGTTTATAAATATTGATAGCACCGGGTCATACTTGTATTTAACATCCAGCTTGAAAATATACCTCTTATATGCCTATCACTTGTAGCCCCCAAGTCTTAAGAAGGTAACATAGTAACAGCTTAAGACTTGCTTCAATATGAATGTCACAACCTTGAAGAAATCTGATTTGTTCATCTCAATCCTTAGTCATAAACTGAGTATTCCACATATGTAGCCCACAAGTGCCGGGTTGTCATGCTTGCAGCAACCTGGGACTTGTAATTTCCTAATGCTCATAAAAACTTCAACCAGTGTAGCCCCAAGGGCCGGGTCATTATGCAAATAATGAGCAGGGACTTTGAAAATATGATCATGTAGACTTTAACATCAACGTGTAGCCCCCAAGGGCCGGCTCAGTAAGATAATATTGAGCTGGCACTTGATATATACTTCAATGAAAATAACATCATATGATGTAACCCCCATCATGGGGCTTGAATTCATGTCCACAAGGTTAAGAGCCTTGTGCTTTATCAACTGAGTAGTGGACAATGTAATGGATAAAAAGCTTTGTACCTTGAATTGTTGACAGGAGCAATTGGTAGCCCCCAAGGGCCAGCTCATTACGATGTGATGAGTCGGGTCTTCAATAAGGTGAACAAAAAATGACTTTGCATTAGCCCCCAAGTGTCATGGTGCATGCTTGCAGCGACATGAGACTTGTGTATTTGATGTAATCTCAACTTAAATAATGTAGCCCCCAAGTGCCGGGTCGTAAGCCTGCAGCGACTCGGGACTATTCCTTCAATCATATCCATTGATAATATGATAGCCATTGTGCTAAAGCGACTTTGAAAACCTTAATCATAATACGGGTTATTGATAACCATAATAAAAATCTAGCCATGTTGGCTATTAAAGATTTGAATAATATACCCAATGATTTATAAGCGCATGATTCCAATGGCGCAATCCAAATATATACTGGCGACTTATAGTCCAAAGCCAGGCCGGGTTAATAAACACCGGACTATAAGTGATTATGCACTGACAACTTGTAGTTGAAAGTCGAGCTGGGTTAAAGAACACCGGGTTAATTTGATGACTGATAGTCATGCCGGGTCGAGAGATGCCGGGTCAACATAAAATTTATCAAAGAGAAAAATCTTGACAAAGACAAATAAAACCGTGTAGTCGAGGCTTTTCAAGGGCTGCTAGGCCCAAATTCGAGGCTTTTCATGGGCTGCCAGGCCGCTAAGTTAAACCATTTTTGCAAAGCCTTTTAAGATGGGCCTCCAACTAACCAATCGTCATTTTAACTTTGACAAGTTCAGGGTCTCTATGAGAGTAACTTGTCAAACGTTCGGCGGGTCATGCCAGGATTACCTGGATAAGAGTGGCTTACTTGATGAAGGCAGGTTAACCCGGGGTTTTAGGTGAATACACCAGGCTTCCAAGCCGTGGGTCGATACCCAATTACAAGGGTCCTTTCAAACTCTTTGTTACTTTACACAAAGAGCCCCCAAGTAACTTTGTGAGCTGTGCTCAATGGGTGCCTATGTTTGAGCTGTGCATAGCAACAAGACTCTCTTTGGCCCCTTGGGTGTGAAGCTCCCAAGCTTTGTTGTGGCGTAATAGCCAGATTAATGGACAGGACTCCGCTTTGCAAGCAGAAGCCCCCATGTGATATATTTCTGAGCTGTGCTCGCCGGGTGCCTATGTTTGAGTTGTGCCGTGCAAAAAACTCTCTTTGTCCCCTTTTGACTTTTCCGAGAACTCAACTTTGCGAGAGATATTTCTTCTTGAATCGGATGTTAACCCGGATATTTGAGAGCTTCAGTGAGACTGACTTCCTCTGAATCGGATTTTGAACCGGAATCCTTTCTGATGACCCGGAACTTCTTCATTGAGCCGGGATTTTGTCATATACTTTTTGAGCCGGAAATTCTCTGACGGCCTTTAAATTTTCATCAATATAATAGTAGCCTTCGGGACCGGGTTATCTTTCCCTTCAAAATCCTGGGGCACTTGAATTTGCTGAAACTGGCAAGACTTGCTGAGTCATATCATTGTAGCCCCCAAGTCTTCAGATGACTCAAGGAGTTGTCTTGAGATTCTCCGTACTTGACCATAGAAGAAGGTATATCTCATTGGTGTTGATAAAACGATGTAAATCCACAGAAGGTTGAGGTGACTGCGGCAGGTTATAAATGATCCCGTATGAGCCGTGTCAGCAACTCGGCCAATGGTTCCTTCCAACTGGCTAATTGAAGTTAACCAAACTAAAGTGGCGGCGACTTGTGCGCATGTTCATTGATCCATCCAGTGCAGACGACAACTGAATGATAATTTGCCTCCAAGGTATTGGAAGAAAAACCGGGCTACCCAAGAAGTGACTTGCTCATACTCAATAAACAGCTCATGCAAACAGGTGCGTCCCAGTGTGTTGATGTAGACCAGACCGCAAGGGCGGTAGCATAAGCACTTCCATTGAGCACAACAACACGGATAAATGTTGTGCAAAATGACGATGTGATGCACTCCGTATCCGTGATATAACCCACTTCGGTGGTGAATAATTGTCTTCATGTATTTGGGTGGCAGATGATCTCACCATGTTTGCCATGAAAATGGAACAATTTGTCCCGTGCATAAAAACATTAAAGGCAGAATAATGTTTCTAGGAGGAATTAAAGTATAATAATGAAATAAATAAAGTGGATAGCACATGGTATTTTTGTCAAAAACCTTTAGCCGTAATACTGCAGCAACGAAGTGGCGGTTTAAGCACGACACCGGCGGCTCCCGAAAGATCCTCCGGGTTATTTTACTGAGCCATCCCTTCTTTTTTTCAACCAACTAGTACTAGTACTTCTGTAGCGACAGTAGTGGTAGTAGCAACCAAAAGGCCAAAAAGGAGTATCATCCTTGAACAATGGAAACAGCAGCAGCGGCTCACGGTCGTTAAGGCGGGTCACAGAACCGGTCCAGCGGAGTCGGTTTAGATGGCAGAGACGAGGTCACTGCGACGGCGATTTAGCGTTGGGGGCAATTTGGACCACAGGTGAAGGGAGTCCGCGGCCGCGGGAGAGGGCCTGTTACGCGAGGCGACGATTTGAGATCTTGAAGGATATATGCGGACGGCTAGACTTTATTGTCAACTGATCAGCTCTCACGTGTCAGGACCCGCAATCATCTGAGGTTTAATCACACGCGATTTGACGGCGGCTTGTAAAGCAATTGAAGAATAGCCATAGTTTGCCAAGGTCGATTGAATTTAATTTGCAAACACTATGTTTCGTCTGTATGCTGCAATTTCTTTTTCTTGGTCTTGACTGATGGATCTTGGAGGTGACATAGCCCCTTCTGACCGGCCCTCCTTCATGCGAAAAAATCACGGCAAGACCACCTAACCCAGTCTTCAGGTTCATAATTAAACTAGCTTGAGCTGTATGGAGACGGTCATCCCTTGAACCATATTCGGATGGAAAGCCATGCACTCGAGTAAAATCATCAAGGCGCTCGGCCACAAGGCAGCGGAAGGCCACGACGAAGGAAAAAAAAGGCCTGACGGCTCGATAGTGAGGCCGCAGCTTACCGTAGGGGTGGATCAATTGGCTTGAGGCTACTTGCACCGGGGCGGCCCGGTTTGGATTTCAGAGGTGACGGTGGCAGCTTACGACGGTCCGCACCAGAGGCGACTCGGACAATGAAGACGTGGCCAGTGCGACGTCGTGTTGCGGCAGAAGCCGGCGGTTCAAGGCTGTGGAGGCGGGTTGCGGTTGAGGATGTGGCCCGCAGCGAGGTGGCTCGCGGGGGATGCAGAGCACCCACAACTGCAGCCGCTGTGACTCAGGGGCGGGGGCATGCAGAGGACCGGCGAACCGGCGCAGCACAATTAGTTCGGGCGAGGCGACAAGCCAAGGCGCGGCAACACGGGTCACAGTCAGCGCGGATGGGGTGGCACGACACGTGGGGTCAGTCGGAACCCATGAGTGGGCGGTTGCGTGTGTGCAGGCGCAGCGGCAGGCGGCCGCGGGCGGATCGATGAAGGCGGGGATGCAAACCGGCTTAACTTCGTCGGTTCCAAGCCGATTGGCGAAGGAGGCCGCCCGGGGCGTCTCGAACATGGCCAGACCCGGCATGGAGATGCAGTGATGACCCAATGCATAAGGATGACAGCGTTTGGAGAGCTCGACGTGGCAGGTCGCAATGGAGGCAGGACACGGCGATTTAACTGAGGCCTGGGGGTCGTCCCCGTGAATTGTTGGCAGAGTCTTGACCGCGGCGGGTTACCACGCGCAGCGGATCACCGCGGCGGGTCACTGAAGTCAGGGCGGTTCGAGCGCCAAGAAATCTGTCCGGCTGCCCTCAGCCAAATCGAAATCATTGGCAGATACTAATTTTGCACTTCGAGGCTGATGACCCTTTGATACTTGGTGACTCGACGGTGACTCGGATTGAGAGTGGGTCAACGGAGGCGACTTGGGGCTGGGCCGACAGAAACAACAGCTCAGGCTGGCGGTTCGCGGGTGCAATCCCGGCGGCTTGACATAAGGTGGTACTGCGGAGGTGACTTTGGCACGACGGGCGGCTCGTCGGAGTAGCGGCGTAGTAAAGCAGCAAGTCGGCAGAGCATGACAAAACCACACTGGAGTGGTAATCCGGCACCGCGGTACCTGGTCGACTTGAAGATGAAGCGGCCATGATGCACCGCTCGGAGACGATGACGCGGTTTGAGGCCAGTAACGCGGAGCCACGGCACCGAGCCTCGGCTGAGACGGAGGGGGGCTGAGAGGTACCTGCGAGCCGGCGGCGGGTGGAGAGGCGGCGCAGCTAGGGCGGCGACTCGCGACAGAGGCCAGGCCAGCTCAATGCGCGGACATGTCAAAACGTCCATAGTAGAGATGGTTGACGACAATTTAGGAAACGGAGGCGGAAAAAACGAGTCCTGGCTTAATCCCCTCCCCGAAATTGTCGCAAGCCATGCATATACCTTTCCTTGCATGTACATGCACCAGTTTTTGGTCTCTTGCCCTTAATGACGTCAACTTGGTTCGGGTTCTTTTTCTCTTCGAGAGCTAATTGACTCGGACAAACCAGCGGAATCAATTGATGCTTATCACGTAGCCTCTGCAAGTTTCACTTTTGTATGATTCAAATCACGGACTAACCCATTGACTGTCTTCGGTTGATCTGACTAGAGCACAATGAAAAAATCATATTGGTCTATGACAACTACTCCAACTTAGTGGCAACAAAAACCGTTGTTGATTTCAGCGCCACCCATGGCCAGCCGGTTTGATTGGATCTTACCCCATCAGCCTTTGGCGGCTTTCGAGGCGGCTTGACAAAAATCACAATGCGAATCCTTTACGGATTCGCCTCAGGACTTGAAGTAAACAGCTGCGGTTTGATGGACGTATGTACATCTCTGTCTTCGGTTTTACATGGAGGCGGCTCTCAATTAACAACGGGAACTCAGCGGTTTGACTGCAGCCTGGGCGATTTGCGTGTGCATGTAAAAACATCCCTTGTGTCGGTCACGTAGTCATACAACAGATGAAACACCCGTGCAGCTGTCGCAGTCTCGGACTCAGCGATGCATAGATGTTGGAAATCCTACCGATGGTCTCAGCGACTTTTTTGTGGCGGCAGCAAAACAGACCGTATCCCTACTTTCTCTTCATTGACTTAAATCTCACAGATTGCAAATCTGAACCAATGAACTCGAAGTTGATGCCGATCCTTCCGAGCTAAGTCTTTCTTATCCGGAAAATTGCAAACTTCTCGATCCTTGGAAGAGATCCCTCCAAGAACTCAACACCATTGTGCGCAGGCCCCACGGTGGGCGTCAACTGTCATGGAATTAACACGTCGGATGTCCTTAGTGTGAGGACTTAGTCACAAGGCCAACGCATCTATGTGGTAGCTTGAGAGGGGTTGAGTGGAATCGAGAGACGCAAGACGAGAAAGGGTTTAGACAGCTTCGGGCCCTGGGAAACATCATCCGGCAATAACCCTACATGCTGTTTGATGCTATATCTCATTATCATCACGAGGGAGTCGCCGTAAACCGGCTCTCCTCTAGTTGTGTCTAGCCCTAGAGATTGTTTCTTGCTTGTCCCTCTTTGGGGAGCCCTGCCCCTCCTTATATAAGTTGAAGGGGCGGGTTACATGTAGAGTCCATCTCGGACTAACACTTAAACTATTTTGACTTCCTCTCCTGGGCTTCTTAATGTCTTCCGGTTTAACATTGTCTGCCGGTTTAACACTGTCTGCCGGTTTACCACCAGCCGATTTTTACCGTCTGTCTTAGCCATCTGTCTTGACTCTGTCTTAACTCTCCGCCGGTTTACCATCCGCCGGTTTACCGAGTCCCAGCCGGTTTACAACTCCAGCCGGGTCATACCGCAGGGTATATCCCTGACAGTGATGCATAGCAACGAGAGGGGAGAGTGTTGTCCATGTACCCTCGTAGACCGAAAGCGGAAGCGTTAGAACAACGCGGTTGATGTAGTCGTACGTCTTCACGGCCCGACCGATCAAGCACCGAAACTATGGCACCTCCGAGTTCTAGCACACGTTCAGCTCGATGACGATCCCCGGACTCCGATCCAGCACAGTGTCGGGGAAGAGTTCCGTCAGCACGATGGCGTGGTGACGATCTTGATGTCCTACCGTCGCAGGGCTTCGCCTAAGCACCACTACAATATTATCAAGGACTTGGGTGGAGGGGGCACCGCACACGGCTAAGAGATCAAGAGATCAACTGTTGTGTCTTAAAGGTGCCCCCTGCCCCCGTATATAAAGGAGCCAAGGGGGAGGGGGCGGCCGACCAAGGAGGGCGCGCCAAGGGGGATTCCTACTCCCACCGGGAGTAGGACTCCCTTCTTTCCTAGTTGTAGAAGGAGAAGGGGGGAAGGAGGAGGAAGAGGGGAAGGAAAGGGGGGGGGGGCGCCGCCCCCCTCTCCTTGTCCTATTCGGACTAGGGGGGAGGGGGCGCGGCTAGCCCTTGCCTCCTCTCTTCCTCTCCACTAGGGCCCATGTAGGCCCATTAAGCCCCCCGGGGGGTTCCGGTAACCTCCAGGTACTCCGGTAAAATCCTGATTTCACCCGGAACACTTCCGATATCCAAATATAGGCTTCCAATATATCAATCTTCATGTCTCGACCATTTCGAGACTCCTCGTCATGTCCGTAATCTCATTCAGGACTCCGAACAAACTTCGGTACATCAAAACTCATAAGCTCATAATATAACTGTCATCGAAACCTTAAGCGTGCAGACCCTACGGGTTCGAGAACTATGTAGACATGACCTAGAACTGTTTTCGGTCAATAACCAATAGCGGAACCCGGATGCTCATATTGGCTCCTACATATTCTACGAAGATCTTTATCGGTCAAACCGCATAACAACATACGTTGTTCCCTTTGTCATCGGTATGTTATTTGCCCGAGATTCGATCGTCGGTATCCAATACCTAGTTCAATCTCGTTACCGACAAGTCTCTTTACACGTTACGTAATGCATCATTCCGTTACTAACTCATTAGCTACATTGCTTGCAAGGCTTATAGTGATGTGCATTACCGAGAGGGCCCAGAGATACCTCTCCGACAATCGGAGTGACAAAACCTAATCTAGAAATACGCCAACTCAACATGTACCTTTGAAGACACCTATAGAGCTCCTTTATAATCACCCAATTACGTTGTGACATTTGGTAGCACACAAAATGTTCCTCCAGTAAACGGGAGTTGCATAATCTCATAGTTGTAGGAACTTTGTATAAGTCATGAAGAAAGCAATAGCAACATACTAAAATGATCAAGTGCTAAGCTAACGGAATGGGTCAAGTCAATCACGTCATTCTCCTAATGATGTGATCCCGTTAATCAAATGACAACACATGTCTATGGTTAGGAAACATGTCCATCTTTGATTAATGAGCTAGTCAAGTAGAGGCATACTAGTGACGTTAAGTTTGTCTATGTATTCACACATGTATCATGTTTCTGGCTAATACAATTCTAGCATGAATAATAAAAATTTATCATGATATCAGGAAATAAATAATAAATACAAAGTTCCTACAACTATGAGATTATGCAACTCCTGTTTACCGGAGGAACACTTTGTGTGCTACCAAACATCACAAAGTAACTGGGTGATTATAAAGGAGCTCTATAGGTGTCTCCGAAGGTACATGTTGGGTTGGCGTATTTCGAGATTAGGATTTGTCACTCCGATTGTCGGAGAGGTATCTCTGGGCCCTCTCAGTAATGCACATCACTATAAGCCTTGCAAGCAATGTGACTAATGAGTTAGTTGCGGGATGATGCATTACGTAACGAGTAAAGAGACTTGCCGGTAACGAGATTGAACTAGGTATTGAGATACCGACGATCGAATCTCGGGCAAGTAACATACCGATGACAAAAGGAACAACGTATGTTGTTATGCGGTTTGACCGATAAAGATCTTTGTAGAATATGTAGGAGCCAATATGAGCATCCAGGTTCTGCTATTGATTATTGACCGGAAACGTGTCTCGGTCATGTCTACATAGTTCTCGAACCCGTAGGGTCCGCACGCTTAAGGTTTCGATGACAGTTATATTATGAGTTTATGAGTTTTGATGTACCGAAAGAGTTAGGAGTCCCAGATGAGATCGGGGACATGACGAGGAGTCTCGAAATGGTTGAGACGTAAAGATCTGTCAGGACCCCGACTCAATGTCACATCGATCTAGCCGGTAACACCTCATATCACTTTGCGGCCTCACGCACGGTATCCCCACGGTGTCGCCTTACCTTTGCCCGGGACCGTTTGCGCATTTTGGCTCACGTATATAATAGTGTCGCTAGCATCCATATGATAAAGAGCCCGGGCTGACATGGCTAGTCGTAAACCCAAAGTGGCACAGACTTACAGGGACAGGCATCCATGACCCAGCATCGAACGTGTCGGTCATCAGCAAGTGGGTCCGGGCTGTAGCACTGGGCTAGCAGGACTCCGGTAAACCGGGCTGTAGCGGGCTAACAGGACTCCGGTACTCAATGCATGACATTTCCCCGAAGGGACAGACACAGGAACGAAGAAGGACACATGCCGGCCAGCCTAAGTGTTCCAGAGCAGTAGCAAGCTACCATGGCTCGGCGGTAACACCAGGAGACATTTCCCGGTAAGAGAGGCTACTAAAGATAAACAACTAGGTAGTCAGATCCCACACATACCAAGCATTTCAGTAGCATACACACAATATGCTCGATATGTGCAAATACAACGAAGCATCACACCATGACTCTACGACACAAGTACTTATTCAATAGGCTCCGAGGAGCGAGATATTACAAACAGGGGTCTCATGACCCAACAATCAGAGCATACAAGTCAAAGCACAAGCGGAAGCTATCATGTCTGGGTACAGACATCTATAAATGAAAAAGGCTGAGAAGCCTGACTATCTATCAGATCCTGCCGAGGGCACAAGATCGTAGCTGAGGTAACAAGCTAAACGTCGAAGTCCACGTGGAACTACTAGTGAGACCGAAGTCTCTCTGCAAAAACATAAAATAGGCAAACGTGAGTACAAATGTACCCAGCAAGACTTACATCAGAACTAACTACATATGCATCATTATCAACAAAGGGATGGTGGGGTTTAACTGCAGCAAGCCAGCTTTGACTCGGTGGCTATCCTGAACTACGACTGCAAGTAACTCTTTTGAGGTGGCGCACACGAGTCCACATATTCACCATATCAATACACCACTATGGATCCGCTCCCGTCTCCCTACGAGAACGCCATCCATAGCACTCACGCTTATCTTGCGTATTTTAGAATATCCACTTTCACTTGTCTATGAACTGATATAAGCAACCCAGAAGTCCTTTTCCGCGGACACGGCTATTCGAATAGATGATGTTAACCCTGCAGGGGTGTACTTCTTCATACATGTTTCCACCACTTAGCGTCTGCACACGACATGTGCTCGGCAGACTTCAAGCGAAAGCCGACGTGGGTGTAGACCACGACCTACCTAAACACTCAAGTCTCTAGTCCAGGTTTATCGCCTATTCGGGTTCCATCCATGAGGAGATCCGGCCGGAGTTTCGCTCACAGCCCCAAACGATGTGAACAGGGTTCCGTGACACCAAACGGGCGCCCGGTATACCCGGCCACGTGCCTACCGCATCACAGCCCACCCCTACGGTCAGCGCTGTCCACGGCCTCCAGCATACTACAAACACCAGAAACTACTTGCAACTCCTGGACAGAAGACAAGGGTGAATAAGAAGTCGAGCGGGGTCATATTTCAGGGCCCAATGTATGGTAGTAGCTGAATCATGGATCACAAACACAGAACTCAGTTCCTGAGGACGGCTTCAATGAGACAACCCACCATGTACTCCTACATGGCCTCTCACCGCTACCTTTACCAAATCATGTTCACACACTTAGCTCACACACAGTAGGACAGGCTCACACACCTCTGATTCATCCCCGATGAATCAGACCTGACTCAACTCTAAGCAGTAGCAGGCATGACAAACAAACATGAATGAGTAGGCACAACAGGGCTCAAACAACTCCTACTCATGCTAGTGGGTTTCATCTATTTACTGTGGCAATGACAGGTCATGCAGAGGATAAAGGGGTTCAGCTACCGCAGCAAGTAACAGATGAATCGGTGTTGTCCTAATGCAGTAAAAGAGAGCAGGAGCGAGAGAGTGGGATTTTATCGGAATGAACAAGGGGGTTTTGCTTGCCTGGCACTTCTGAAGATAACATTGAGTCTTCATCAGTGTCAACGATCACATCATCGGTATCACGTCTATCGAGAGGGGACAAATACCGGCAACACAGAAGGGAACACAATCAATGCAATGCACAATATGATGCATGATCATGACATGGCAAAATGAATGTGTGTTGGGCTAATGCAACTAGCAACGGATTAAATGAAGTTGGTTTGAATATAAAATTCAAATTCAAACTCCATATGTGATTATTTAAATGCCCTTTATATGATTTGTGCTAAACAGCATCTATAAGTTGTTCTAACATGCATGAAAATGGTACAGATGGATTCCTTGAATTTTTGTGATAATTTTTCATATATAATTTATTTAATTTGGAGTTACGGTTAATTTTCTATGATTTTTAGAAGTTTTAGGTATTTTCTGGAATTTATAAATCATTTTTGATTTATTTTAATTCCAGAAACAAATACTGCGTCAGCATGACGTATTAGTGACGTCAGCAGGTCAACGTGGCTGGTCCAGGTCAAACCTGGCCAGTGGGTCCCATCCGTCAGTGACTAACCTAACTAATCTAATTTAGTTAGTGGCCTGGGGCCCATTGTCAGTGTCTATTAAACTAACTAATATTTAGTTAACACTAATCCTAGCCTAATTAGCCGGGCGGCCCGCATGTCAGTGAGAGAGAGGGGGGGTCAAACCGGGCAGTGGGGTCAACCCACGCCGGTCATCGGGTCAGCGGTCGCCGGCGTTTAGCCGCCGGCGAGTCCAGACGCGGCGGAGGGCTCGGAAACGAGCCACATGGCATCGTTTCGGCCGTGGTTTGTTGCATTCGAACGCGCGCAGTGGCGCGCATCTAGTGGTGGCGGTGACAGGTGCTGGGGTGGCCGGAGCTGCCGGCGGCGAGCTCCTTTGCGGCTGCCGGAGTTCGGGCAATCTCGGGGTCGGGGTTAGGGAGCACGGCAGGAGGAGCTGGGGCGTGCTACAGACTCCTGAGATCACGGTGAGCACGACAGTGGCCTCGGATACGAGCTGGGGTGGCTGTGGCCACGGCCACGCCATGGCCGGCGGCGAGAGATTCTCGGGCAAAGTGGTGGGGCTAGCTAGAGAGGGAGGTGGGGCACGGGAAGAGGGGGAATCAGCACAGGAGCTCACAGCGGGTGCTGTGGTGGCCTCGGCGAGCTCGGGGAGGCACCGGAGCCGACGAATTTGACGAAGACGGCCGGCGGGTCCGAGGTAGAAGACGACGTCGATGGCGGCGATGCGGCACGTCCGGGGCCTCGTGGCTCGTTGTGGAGGTAGAGGGAGGACCCGCGGAGCTTCCTGGGGCGTCGGTGAGGCTAGGGGTGGCCGGTGGCCATGGGTACGGCGACGATGGCGGCGAGCTCCGCTCGGTGGTGTGCGCGGGAGGGAAGCAGAGGAGGGAACGGGGTCCAGGGGAAGAGAGGGAGGGCTGGACGGCTCCGGGCGGCTGCGTGGCGTCTCCACGCATGGATAGGCTCGAAGGGGGAGGCCTCCAGCGCGAAGCAGGAGGTGGCCGGCGCTCTTCGGGCGCGCGCCACGCCTCGCCTCTGCCTTCTGGCAGAGGAAGAAGAGGACAAGGGGGG
>NC_041385.1:341285398-341357982 GCF_002162155.2 Triticum dicoccoides
CAACTGATCACAAGGACCAATCGATGAAGATATCATCTTTCTTCAACACACACTACACAAGAATATCCCTTTGGAACGAACTAAGTCAGGCAAGCTTTTATCTTCCAACCCTCCAAGTTGTCGTTTAGCTTAACCAACTAGCTCAGGGATATCTAACACCGATTCTTGGAAAGAAGGTGGTTCTTAAGAAACCAACTTGATCACGGGCTCAACATAACGGTCAGGTGACGACCTGGTGATACTTCCGAGAAGACATTCAGAAAATCACGAACCACCGGTATGTTACTAAGCTCGAGAACAATCTCGCTTTTGAGGGCAAGACGATATGATCAAATGAGTGAGGACTTGACAAGATCCTAACTCATCAATCGAAGGGTGCACCGAAATAAGGACTAGGTAGCACGATCAGTCTTAGAAGGATGATTCGAAAACCAACATACTAAGAATGAAATTATTATCCTTTAACTACCAAGCAACAGAGTTGCTAGCAGTATTGATTTCACACATCACAATTCATTTGTCGGTATTCCGGTTGCATCAACACGAGGGCCGAGGAATGAACAGTGATGGCAAGAAGTGTCACTGTACCAAGAGTTCATGGGATGGTGTGCAATTCCTATAACAATCTCGATATAAAATATGTAATACTCCAAGGTAGAACAGAACAAAAGCTGGATTGGCATTTGATCTGCGGAATACAACTACTTTGACCCAATCCTAGATATGGAAGAGGTACTGGAGTTTGTTTCTCCTAGTCATTCCAGAATAGAATGGCTTGACAGACCACAAGAGTCATAGGCATCGATGAACGAACGCACGCATACTCTTAACTATCAATTGATAGACGAAGGTCAGTAGACAACTAAAGAGGGACAACTCAAAGGAACATATAACTTTCTGAGTTGTGGATACATGGGTTGGTATGCCGAACAAAGTTCAACATAATTCTTCCGGATAACCCATGCAGAAAGGTAGAACTGGCAGAGCCACAATATATAATGGAGAACTCATCAAGAATAATCCTGTTGTGATATTTCAGTTCAACGAGGAACTTCTGCCATAAGTAGTTCATGGTATTTGGAAGAAGAAGATACCACGAACTTCAAGGACTATCGCAAAGGTTACTAATATCCTAAAGGCACTAGCAATTACTATCAACATGAAGTAGGTAGAGTGAATCTCGGGTTCAGAACCTAGGAGTAGAATACCTACTACTAAGTAGCATCACGGGATGCTTCCGAGAATAAAGGCCAGAATCTTCACACTAGGACACAAATCATAGCTAGACCACTAGATGATCCCCTAAGCACTTAGGGTCATAATAATAATTCCAACATATATGTCGAGGCAATAATTACCTCAACACACCGATTAGTGTGGTTAATCTGGCCCATGGGAACATCGGAAACAGAAGGAAGGGATTTGCAAATGCATCGGACTATTTAGAAACCTGGGATGACTCGGACAGCATAACGGCTATAATTGCTCAAAAAGATTTGAGACAATCACAAAAATGGTGGCATAACCACTCAGAAGCACAATATCGAGGTTCCGAGATCAACAATTAACATACGGAAGTAGTAGGAACTGAACTGAGACTTAAATCCAACAATCTTATAAGTCTACTGATTAGTAACACGTGATCCTGATAGATAGATGAGAAGACCTAGTTCCTTAACCCCGTAGGAAAGATAAGATGACTCAGATCAGAAGGGCATGAGGTATAAGGAGTAAAAAGAGCCTTACGTTCCATCCCACAATCAATTCCCTTATATAAATAAAGAATTTCTAGACTCAACTTCGACCAGTTTGGCTTGGTAATCCTACAGGCAGTCAAGCTCTGATACCAACGCTGTCAGGACCCCGACTCAATGTCACATCGATCTAGCCGGTAACACCTCATATCACTTTGCGGCCTCACGCACGGTATCCCCACGGTGTCGCCTTACCTTTGCCCGGGACCGTTTGCGCATTTTGGCTCACGTATATAATAGTGTCGCTAGCATCCATATGATA
This sequence comes from Triticum dicoccoides, assembly GCF_002162155.2. Classification (NCBI taxonomy): domain Eukaryota; kingdom Viridiplantae; phylum Streptophyta; class Magnoliopsida; order Poales; family Poaceae; genus Triticum; species Triticum dicoccoides. The sequence goes on from NC_041385.1 coordinate 341,287,415, forward strand.
AAGAGCCCGGGCTGACATGGCTAGTCGTAAACCCAAAGTGGCACAGACTTACAGGGACAGGCATCCATGACCCAGCATCGAACGTGTCGGTCATCAGCAAGTGGGTCCGGGCTGTAGCACTGGGCTAGCAGGACTCCGGTAAACCGGGCTGTAGCGGGCTAACAGGACTCCGGTACTCAATGCGTGACATTTCCCCAAAGGGACAGACACAGGAACGAAGAAGGACACATGCCGGCCAGCCTAAGTGTTCTAGAGCAGTAGCAAGCTACCATGGCTCGGCGGTAACACTAGGAGACATTTCCCGGTAAGAGAGGCTACTAAAGATAAACAACTAGGTAGTCAGATCCCACACATACCAAGCATTTCAGTAGCATACACACAATATGCTCGATATGTGCAAATACAACGAAGCATCACAACATGACTCTACGACACAAGTACTTATTCAATAGGCTCCGAGGAGCGAGATATTACAAACAGGGGTCTCATGACCCAACAATAAGAGCATACAAGTCAAAGCACAAGCGGAAGCTATCATGTCTGGGTACAGACATCTATAAATGAAAAAGGCTGAGAAGCCTGACTATCTATCAGATCCTGCCGAGGGCACAAGATCGTAGCTGAGGTAACAAGCTAAACGTCGAAGTCCACGTGGAACTACTAGTGAGACCGAAGTCTCTCTGCAAAAACATAAAATAGGCAAACGTGAGTACAAATGTACCCAGCAAGACTTACATCAGAACTAACTACATATGCATCATTATCAACAAAGGGATGGTGGGGTTTAACTGCAGCAAGCCAGCTTTGACTCGGTGGCTATCCTGAACTACGACTGCAAGTAACTCTTTTGAGGTGGCGCACACGAGTCCACATATTCACCATATCAATACACCACTATGGATCCGCTCCCGTCTCCCTACGAGAACGCCATCCATAGCACTCACGCTTATCTTGCGTATTTTAGAATATCCACTTTCACTTGTCTATGAACTGATATAAGCAACCCAGAAGTCCTTTTCCGCGGACACGGCTATTCGAATAGATGATGTTAACCCTGCAGGGGTGTACTTCTTCATACATGTTTCCACCACTTAGCGTCTGCACACGACATGTGCTCGGCAGACTTCAAGCGAAAGCCGACGTGGGTGTAGACCACGACCTACCTAAACACTCAAGTCTCTAGTCCAGGTTTATCGCCTATTCGGGTTCCATCCATGAGGAGATCCGGCCGGAGTTTCGCTCACAGCCCCAAACGATGTGAACAGGGTTCCGTGACACCAAACGGGCGCCCGGTATACCCGGCCACGTGCCTACCGCATCACAGCCCACCCCTACGGTCAGCGCTGTCCACGGTCTCCAGCATACTACAAACACCAGAAACTACTTGCAACTCCTGGACAGAGGACGAGGGTGAATAAGAAGTCGAGCGGGGTCATATTTCAGGGCCCAATGTATGGTAGTAGCTGAATCATGGATCACAAACACAGAACTCAGTTCCTGAGGACGGCTGCAATGAGACAACCCACCATGTACTCCTACATGGCCTCTCACCGCTACCTTTACCAAATCGTGTTCACACACTTAGCTCACACACAGTAGGACATGTTCACACGCCTCTGATTCATCCCCGATGAATCAGACCTGACTCAACTCTAAGCAGTAGCAGGCATGACAAACAAGCATGAATGAGTAGGCACAACAGGGCTCAAACAACTCCTACTCATACTAGTGGGTTTCATCTATTTACTGTGGAATGACAGGTCATGCAAAGGATAAAGGGGTTCAGCTACCGCAGCAAGTAACAGATGAATCGTTGTTGTCCTAATGCAGTAAAAGAGAGCAGGAGCGAGAGAGTAGGATTGTATCGGAATGAACAAGGGGTTTTTGCTTGCCTGGCACTTCTGAAGATAACATTGAGTCTTCATCAGTGTCAACGATCACATCATCGGTATCACGTCTATCGAGAGGGGACAAATACCGGCAACACAGAAGGGAACACAATCAATGCAATGCACAATATGATGCATGATCATGACATGGCAAAATGAATGTGTGTTGGGCTAATGCAACTAAAACCAGATTAAATGGAGTTGGTTTGAATCCAAGATTCAAATTCAAACTCCATATGTGGATATTTAAATGCCCTTTATATGATTTGTGCTAAACAGCACCTATAAGTTGTTCTAACATGCATGAAAATGGTACAGATGGATTCCTTGAATTTTTCTGATAATTTTTCATATATAAATTATTTAATTTGGAGTTACGGTTAATTTTCTATGATTTTTAGAAGTTTTGGTTATTTTCTGAAATTTATAAATCATTTTTGATTTATTTTAATTCCAGAAACAAATACTGCATCAGCATGACGTATTAGTGACGTCAGCAGGTCAACGTGGCTGGTCCAGGTCAAACCTGGCCAGTGGGTCCCATCCGTCAGTGACTAACCTAACTAATCTAATTTAGTTAGTGGCCTGGGGCCCATTGTCAGTGTCTATTAAACTAACTAATATTTAGTTAACACTAATCCTAGCCTAATTAGCCGGCGGGCCCGCAGGTCAGTGAGAGAGACGGGGGGTCAAACCGGGCAGTGGGGTCAACCCCCGCCGGTCATCGGGTCAGCGGTCGCCGGCGTTTAGCCGCCGGCGAGTCCAGACGCGGCGGAGGGCTCGGAAACGAGCCACATGGCATCGTTTCGGCCGTGGTTTGTTGCATTCGAACGCGCGCAGTGGCGCGCATCTAGTGGTGGCGGTGACAGGTGCTGGGGTGGCCGGAGCTGCCGGCGGCGAGCTCCTTTGCGGCTGCCGGAGTTCGGGCAATCTCGGGGTCGGGGTTAGGGAGCACGGCAGGAGGAGCTGGGGCGTGCTACAGACTCTTGAGATCACGGTGAGCACGACAGTGGCCTCGGATACGAGCTGGGGTGGCTGTGGCCACGGCCACGCCATGGCCGGCGGCGAGAGATTCTCGGGCAAAGTGGTGGGGCTAGCTAGAGAGGGAGGTGGGGCACGGGAAGAGGGGGAATCAGCACAGGAGCTCACAGCGGGTGCAGTGGTGGCCTCGGCGAGCTCGGGGAGGCACCGGAGCCGACGAATTTGACGAAGACGGCCGGCGGGTCCGAGGTAGAAGACGACGTCGATGGCGGCGATGCGGCACGTCCGGGGCCTCGTGGCTCGTTGTGGAGGTAGAGGGAGGACCCGCGGAGCTTCCTGGGGCGTCGGTGAGGCTAGGGGTGGCCGGTGGCCATGGGTACGGCGACGATGGCGGCGAGCTCCGCTCGGTGGTGTGCGCGGGAGGGAAGCAGAGGAGGGAACGGGGTCCAGGGGAAGAGAGGGAGGGCTGGACGGCTCCGGGCGGCTGCGTGGCGTCTCCACGCATGGATAGGCTCGAAGGGGGAGGCCTCCAGCGCGAAGCAGGAGGTGGTCGGCGCTCTTCGGGCGCGCGCCACGCCTCGCCTCTGCCTTCTGGCAGAGGAAGAAGAGGACAAGGGGGGGGGAAGGTGGGCTGGGCCACGCAGGTGGGCTGCACAGGGGAGGCTGGGCCAGCACAGGTGAGCGCCAGGTACTTCTTCTCTCTCTCTTTTATAATTCTGTTCTGTTTTATCTTTTCTATTTTCTGCAATTTGTTTTTGATTTGATTTAAAATATCAAATCATTTTATAAAATCCTGGAAACAGTTATGGGTGTTTTCTGAATTATTTCAGTGACCCCTAACAATTTTCCAACATTTATTTGAACATTTAAATTATTTATAGTATTTAAATGCCCAAAGTCAAATACAATATGGTTTAATTCAGTGACCAAAATATGCCCTGCAAAAATATAAACCATTTTTGGTAGATGCTTCCACCTCAAACCAGAAATGTTGAACATTTTTAGAGGACATTTTGAGTTCAATGAAAAAGGTTTTATTTTGACCCTAGTTGAATTCATTTGGTGTTAGGGCTTAGTCAATCCCCATCTCAGGTTTAAATGAAATTTAAACATGATGTAACACTCTAATGCATGCACTAGGCATTGTCAGAACTAGGGATGTGACAAGATCGATATATTGGACGACTATATTCAAACTTCGGAAAGGTTCTGAGTGATTCGGGTATTTATCGGAGTACCGGAGAGTTACGGGAATTCGCCGGGGAGTATATGGGCCTTATTGGGCCATACGGGAATAGAGGAGAGAGGCCAAAAGGAAGGAGGCCTGCGCCCCCCCTCTGGTCCGAATTGGACAAGGGGTGCAGCCCCCCTTTTCCTTCTTCCTCTCCCCTCTTTCCTTCTCTCCTACTCCAACAAGGAAAGGAGGAGTCCTACTCCCGGTGGGAGTAGGACTCCCCCCTTGGCGCTCCCTCCTCCTTGGCCGGCCGCCTCCCCCTTGCTCCTTTATATACGAGGGCGGGGGGGCACCCCATAGACACAACAATTGATCTCTTGGTCTCTTAACCATGTGCGGTGCCCCCCTCCACCATATTCCTCGATAATATTGTAGCGGTGCTTAGGCGAAGCCCTGCGACGGTAGAACATCAAGATCATCACCACGCCGTCGTGTTGACGGAACTCTTCCCAGACATTCTGCTGGATCAGAGTCCGGGGATCGTCATCGAGCTGAACGTGTGCTAGAACTCGGAGGTGCCGTAGTTTCGGTGCTTGATCGGTCGGGCCGTGAAGACGTACGACTACATCATCCGCGTTGTTCTAATGCTTCCGCTTTCGGTCTACGAGGGTACGTGGACACACTCTCCCCTCTCATTGCTATGCATCACCATGATCTTGCGTGTGCGTAGGAAATATTTGAAATTACTACGTTCCCCAACAGTGGCATCCGAGCCAGGTTTTATGCGTAGATGTTATATGCACGATTAGAACACAAGTGAGTTGTGGGCGATACAAGTCATACTGCTTACCAGCATGCCATACTTTGGTTCGGCGGTATTGTTGGATGAAGCGGCCCAGAGCAACATTACACGTACGCTTACGCGAGACTTGTTCTACCGACGTGCTTTGCACACAGGTGGCTGGCGGGTGTCTATTTCTCCAACTTTAGTTGAACCGAGTGTGGCTACGCCCGGTCCTTGCGAAGGTTAAAACAACACTAACTTGACGAACTATCGGTGTGGTTTTGATGCGTAGGTAAGAACGGTTCTTGCTCAGCCCGTAGCAGCCACGTAAAATTTGCAACAACAAAGTAGAGGACGTCTAACTTGTTTTTGCAGGGCATGTTGTGATGTGATATGGTCAAGACGTGATGCTATATTTTATTGTATGAGATGATCATGTTTTGTAACCGAGTTATCAGCAACTGGCAGGAGCCATATGGTTGTCGCTTTATTGTATGAAATGCAAATGCCCTGTAATTGCTTTACTTTATCACTAAGCGGTAGCGATAGTCGTAGAAGCAATAGATGGCGTAACGACAACGATGCTACGATGGAGATCAAGGTGTCGCGCTGGTGACGATGGTGATCACGACGGTGCTTCGGAGATGGAGATCATAAGCACAAAATGATGATGGCCATATCATATCACTTATATTGATTGCATGTGATGTTTATCCTTTATGCATCTTATCTTGCTTTGATTGACGGTAGCATTTTAAGATGATCTCTCACTAATTATCAAGAAGTGTTGTCCCTGAGTATGCACCATTGCGAAAGTTCTTCGTGCTGAGACACCACGTGATGATCGGGTGTGATAGGCTCTACGTTCAAATACAACGGGTGCAAAACAGTTGCACATGCGGAATACTCAAGTTAAACTTGACAAGCCTAGCATATACAGATATGGCCTCGAAACACGAAGACCGAAAGGTCGAACGTGAATCATATAGTAGATATGATCAACATAGTGATGTTCACCATTGAAACTACTCCATCTCACGTGATGATAGGACATGGTTTAGTTGATTTGGATCACGTGATCACTTAGATGACTGGAGAGATGTCTGTCTAAGTGGGAGTTCTTAAGTAATATGATTAATTGAAGTTGAATTTATCATGAACTTAGTCCTGGTAGTATTTTGCAAATTATGTTGTAGATCAGTAGCTCGCGTTGTTGCTTCCCTATGTTTATTTTTGATATGTTCCTAGAGAAAAACTATGTTGAATGATATTAGTAGCAATGATGCGGATTAGATCCGTGATCTGAGGTTTATCCTCATTGCTGCACAGAAGAATTATGTCCTTGATGCACCGCTAGGTGACAGACCTATTGTAGGAGCAGATGCAGGCGTTATGAACGTTTGGATAGCTCAATATGATGACTACTTGATAGTTTAGTGCACCATGCTTAACGGCTTAGAATTGGGACTTCAAAGACGCTTTGAACGTCATGGACCATATGAGATGTTCTAGGAGTTGAAGTTAATATTTCAAGCAAATACCCGAGTTGAGAGATATGAAGTCTCCAACAAGTTCTGTAGCTAAAAGATGGAGGAGAATCGCTCAACTAGTGAGCATGTGCTCATATTGTCTGAGTACTTCAATCGCTTGAATCAAGTGGGAGTTAATCTTCCATATAAGTTAGTGATTGACAGAATTCTCTAGTCACCATAACTAAGTTACTAGAACTTCGTGATGAACTATAGTATGCAAGGGATGACGAAAACGATTCCCGAGCTCTTCGTGATGTTGAAATCGACGAAGGTAGAAATCAAGAAAGAGCATCAAGTGTTGATGATTGACAAGACCACTAGTTTCAAGAAAAGGGCAAAGGGAAAGAAATGGAAACTTCAAGTAGAATGGCAAACAAGTTGTGACTCCCATGAAGAAGCCCAAAGCTGGACCAAAGCCTGAAACTGAGTGCTTACACTGCAAAGGAAATGGTCACTGGAAGTGGAAATGCCCTGAATATTTGGTGGATAAGAAGGATGGCAAAGTGAACAATGGTATATTTGATATACAGGTTATTGATGTGTGCCTTACTAGTGTTTATAGTAGCCCCTGAGTATTTGATACTTGTTCGGTTGCTAAGATTAGTAACTCAAAACAGGAGTTACAGAATAAACAGAGATTAGTTGAAGGGGAAGTGACGATGAGTGTTGGAAGTAGTTCCAAGATTGATATGATCATCATCGCACACTCCCTATACTTCCGGGATTAGTGTTAAACCTAAATAAATGTTATTTGGCGTTTGCATTGAGCATGAATATGATTTGATCATGTTTATTGCAATACGGTTATTCATTTAAAGTCAGAGAATAATTGTTGTTCTGTTTACATGAATAAAACCTTCAAATGGTCATACACCCAATGAAAATAGTTTGTTGGATCTCGATCGTAGTGATACACATATTCATAATATATTGATGCCAAAAGATGCAAAGTTAATATTGATAGTGCAACTTATTTGTGGCACTGTCGTTTGGGTCATATCGGTGTAAAGCGCATGAAGAAACTCCATAAATATGGATTTTCAGAATCACTTGGTTATGAATCATTTGATGCTTGCGAACCGTGCCTTTTGGGCAAGATGACTAAAACTCCATTCTCGGAATAATGGAACGAGCTACTGACTTATTGGAAATAATACATACCGATGTATGCGATCCTATGAGTGTTAAGGCTTGAGGCGTGTATCGTTATCTTCTGACCTTCACAGATGATTTGAGCAGATATGGGTATATCTACTTGATGAAACATAAGTCTGAAACATTTGAAAAGTTCAAAGAATTTCAGAGTGAAGTGGAAAATCATTGTAACAAGAAAAATAAAGTTTCTACGATCTGATCGTGGAGACGAATATTTGAGTTACGAGTTTGGTCTTCATTTGAAACAATGTGAAATAGTTTCGCAACTCACGCCACCTGGAACACCACAATGTAGTGGTGTGTCCGAATGTCGTAATCGTACTTTACTAGATATGGTGCGATCTATGATGTCTCTTATCGGTTTACCACTATCGTTTTGGGGTTATGCATTAGAGACAACTGCATTCACGTTTAATAGGGCACCATCTAAATCCATTGAGACGACACCGTATGAACTATGGTTTAGCAGTAAACCTAAGCTGTCATTTCTTAAAGTTTGGAGTTGCGATGCTTATGTGAAAAAGTTTCAACCTGATAAGCCCGAACCCAAATCGGAGAAACGCGTCTTCATAGAATACTCAAAGGAGACTGTTGGGTACAGCTTCTAATCACAGATCCGAAAGGCAAAATATTCATTGCTAAGAATGAATCCTTTCTAGAGAAGGAGTTTCTCTTGAAAGAAGTGAGTGGGAGGAAAGTAGAACTTGATGAGGTAACTGTACCTTCTCCTGAATTGGAAAGTAGTTCATCACAGAAATCAGTTCCAGTGATTCCTACACCAATTAGTGAGGAAGCTAATGATGATGATCATGAAACTTCAGATCAAGTAACTACAAAACCTCGTAGGTCTTCCAAAGTACAATCCGCACCAGAGTGGTATGGTAATCCTGTTCTGGAAGTCATGTTACTAGACCATGATGAAACTATGAACTAAGAAGAAGCGATGATGAGCCCAGATTCCGCGAAATGGCTTGAGGCCATGAAATCTGAGATGGGATCCATGTATGAAGAACAAAGTGTGGACTTTGGTGGAGTTGCCCGATGATCGGCAAGCCATATTGTATAAATGGATCTTCAAGAGGAAGACAGATGCTGATAGTAGTGTTACTATTTACAAAGCTCGACTTGTCGCAAAAAGGTTTTCGACAAGTTCAAGGTGTTGACTACAATGAGATTTTCTCAACTGTAGCGATGCTTAAGTCTATCCGAATCATGTTAGCAATTGCCACATTTTATTAAATCTGGCAAATGGATGTCAAAACTGCATTCCTTAATGGTTTTCTTAAAGAACAGTTGTATATGATGCAACCAGAAGGTTTTGTCAATCCTAAAGATGCTAACAAAAATGTGCAAGCTCCAGCGGTCCATCTATGGACTGGTGCAAGCATCTCGGAGTTGGAATATACGCTTTGATGAGTTGATCAAAGCATATAGTTTTATACAGACTTTTGGAGAAGCCTGTATTTACAAGAAAGTGAGTGGGAGCACTACAACATTTCTGATAAGTATATGTGAACAACATATTGTTGATCGGAAATGATGTAGAATTTTTCTGGAAAGCATAAAGGAGTATTTGAAAGGAGTTCTTTAAAAGAAAGACCTCAGTAAAGCTACTTACATATTGAGCATCAAAATCTATTGAGATAGATCAATACGCTTGATAAGTTTTTCTATAAGCACATACCATGTCAAGATTTTGAAGTAGTTCAAAATGGAACAGTCAAAGAAAGAGTTCTTGCCTGTGTTGCAAAGGTGTGAAATTGAGTAAGACTCAAATCCCAACCACGGCAGAAAATAGAAAACAGAATGAAAGTCATTCCCTATGCCTCAGTCATAGGTTCCATAAAGTATGCTATGCTATGTACCAGACCTATTGTATACCTTGTTCTGAATTTGGTAAGGGAATACAATAGTGATCTAGGAGTAGATCACTGGACATTGGTCAAGAATATCCTTATTTAGAACTAAGGAAATATTTCTCGATTATGGAGGTGATAAAAGAACCCGTCGTAAAGAGTTACATTGGTGCAAGCTTTTACACCAATCCAGATGACTCTAAGTCTCGATCTGGATACATATTGAAAGTGGGAGCAATTAACTAGAGTAGCTCCGTGCAGAGCATTGTAGACATAGAATATTTGCAAAATACATACGGCTCTAAATGTGACAGACCTGTTGACTAAGCTTCTCTCACGAGCAAAACATGATCACACCTTAGTACTGTTTGGGTGTTAATCACATAGCAATGTGAACTAGATTATTGACTGTAGTAAACCCTTTGGGTGTTGTTCACATGACGATGTGAACTATGGGTGTTAATCATATACAGATATGAATATTGGTGTTAAATCACATGGCGATGTGAACTAGATTATTGACTCTAGTGCAAGTGGGAGACTGAAGGAAATATGCCCTAGAGGCAATACTAAAGTTATTATTTATTTCCTTATTTCATGATAAATGTTTATTATTCATGCTAGAATTGTATTAACCGAAAACATAATACATGTGTGAATACATAGACAAACATAGTGTCACTAGTATGCCTCTACTTGACTAGATCGTTAATCAAAGATGGTTAAATTTCCTAACCATAGACATGAGTTGTCATTTGATTAATGGGATCACATAATTAGGAGAATGATGTGATTGACTTGACCCATTCTGTTAGCTTAGCACTTGATCGTTTAGTATGTTGCTATTGCTTTCTTCATGACTTATACATGTTCCTACAACTATGAGATTATGCAACTCCCGTTTACCGGAGGAACACTTTGTGTGCTACCAAACGTCACAACATAACTGGGTGATTATAAAGGAGATCTACAGGTGTCTCCGAAGGTACATGTTGGGTTGGCGTATTTCGAGATTAGGATTTGTCACTCCGATTGTCGGAGAGGTATCTCTGGGCCCTCTCGGTAATGCACATCACTATAAGCCTTGCAAGCAATGTGACTAATGAGTTAGTTGCGGGATGATGCATTACGTAACGAGTAAAGAGACTTGCCGGTAACGAGATTGAACTAGGTATTGAGGTACCGACAATCGAATCTCGGGCAAGTAACATACCGATGACAAAAGGAACAACGTATGTTGTTATGCGGTTTGACCGATAAAGATCTTCGTAGAATATGTAGGAGCCAATATGAGCATCCAGGTTCCGCTATTGGTTATTGACCGGAAACGTGTCTCGGTCATGTCTACATAGTTCTCGAACCCGTAGGGTCCGCACGCTTAAGGTTTCGATGACAATTATATTATGAGTTTATGAGTTTTGATGTACCGAAGGAGTTCGGAGTCCCGGATGAGATCGGGGACATGACGAGGAGTCTCGAAATGGTCGAGACGTAAAGATCGATATATTGGACGACTATATTCGGACTTCAGAAAGGTTCTGAGTGATTCGGGTATTTATCGGAGTACCGGAGAGTTACGGGAATTCGCCGGGGAGTATATGGTCGAGGTCCTGCACTTTCAACCTAACTCCAGAGGTCTTGGTGTCTTTGCCTCGCGAGCCTGGAGGCCCTCACGAGGGTCTTGTCTTGGCGGCCTTGCAGATGGGCCGTACCAGGCCGTCGAAGGAGCCACGCCATGGGCCGCAGGCAGGCAAGTCTGTGTACCCTGGTTCCCAGAACACTGACATATCGATCATGCCATGAATAACATCATTACTACGCGCTTTTCTATCAATTGCCCAATAGTAATTTGTGTACCCACCATTTGCTATGTTCTTGAGAGATGCCTATAGTGAAAGCTATGATCCCCGGGTCCATTCACCTCACATGAATAAAACCCTAAAACCTTGCTGCAATTTATTTAATTTTATTTAGTTTTACAATTTATCTATCTACTGCTATAAGAATTAATCATTGCAATTAATGAGTACAAGGGGATTGACAATCCTCTTGCCCGCGTTGGGTGCAAGTATTTGCTTGTGTGCGCGCAGGTACTGTTGACAGTCGTTTGTGTGAATCTCCTATTGGTTCGATAAACCATGGTTATTTACTGAGGGAAATACTTTCTACTACTATACTACTTCACCTTCCTCTTCAGGGAAATCCGAATGCCTATCAGCTAGTAGAAGAATTGCTGGAGCCGTTACTGAGGAGACTTCATCAAACAACTGAAGGTCTTTTCATACACATCTATCATTTACTTGTTCTACCTTTTATTTGGCTTTATTTCGCCTTTATTAGTGATAGAGGCTAAGGTGTCATGTCTTTCGATGAGATGGTGGCTATGATTTTTGATGGAGTAGACTTTGACGGTCTGACTACGAACGTGCGGTGATGTCGCACCTTTGCAATCACTAAACCAACTCCGAGAGGTTATTGACCATGTCGGAGCACGATCAACCTGACCATGAAGGTCTATTTCCTACACGCAAATAAAGAACAAGCAAAAGTTGAAATTGCAATATGAATATTGCGAATTAAGAGGAAAGCTTTATTAATGAAATTGGGGTTCTATGACGTCTTGGTATGGTCGTAGAACACAAACGAAGGATGCAAAGTTGCAGCTATGATGAAATTTTAATCTAAACAAAACCCAAGTCGAAACAGTGCCTTAAGGGCTGTATTTATAGGGGAAAAGGGAGGGGATTTCTTCCACCCTTGGCGAGGTGGGACTAAAACACCTCCTGAGTCGTCTCCCCTACAATACGGACTCTAAAACCAACCTATGAAGTATTATTTCAAAATTACATGGGCCTGGCCCAAAAATAAGGTGGCGCAGCACCTATATTAAGCTATGGATAAAATTTATGAAAGGCCATCTATTATATTTCCTCTATGTCCTTGTATTTCATCATGGTGGCTCCAAAGTGCTGAAAACTCCACCAGAAACTCCATTTTTGTTCCCCTTGCGTGCGCCATCCTCTCCATGCTTAATCTTGCTCCAATGTTCATGGTTCTTGTCCATGCTGGGCCATTCATTTATAAGCAAAACAAATGTATCCAATTTAGGCAGCATCATATTCTCATGAACATTAGAATCCTCCCCTTCTTGAATTGAAGTCGTCCTCGATGGAAGCTCATCTTCCTCACCCAAATAAGGGTTCAAATCTGCAATGTTATAAGTGGGACTAACCCCAAAATCTGCAGGTAACTCAAGTTTACACGCATTATCATTTATTTTCTCTAACACCTTAAAAGGACCATCAGCACGTGGCATTAGCTTTGACTTGCACAAATCAGGAAACCTATCCTTGCGCAAATGTAACTGTAAGGGCATATTTATCCCCAAGGTGTTTTGGTGATTTATAACAATGCTTTTGCGGACTAATCGTGTGCGTTGATTTTTTCAAAGATTCATCCTTTGGCACGAGACGATTCCCTCCCCTCGGTGTTTTACTCAAGACGGTGTAGCTCCTTCGTTTCTATGTTGGTGGACTAGTTTCGTAGGAGTCATCGTACTATCAAGAGGGGATTCGCTTTGGTAAGGCTAGGGTGGAATCAACACGTACACATCCTTATCGCACCCGATGTTCCTTTCCGCTTCAATGGAGTTCCCGTTCCTCTCCAAGCTTGCCCTAACTGATTCCAGCGGTAGTACCGCGGTCCTCAGCGGTAGTACCACCGAAGCACATCAATCGGTAGTACCGCTCCTCAGTGGAAGTACCGCTTGCTGTCTTCGGGTGTAGTACCACTGAGGCTCCAGGCTACTACCGCCTCGACTCGAGGCCTCTTTTTCTTGTGTCGGGTTGTGCGGTACTAGCTGCTGCAGTAGTGGCGGTAGTACCGCCCCAAGCGGTAGTACTGCCCTTACCTCCGCGGTAGTACCGCTCTGGGCCCAGGTCCTTGCTCCCCTCGTGTGCGCGGTAGTACCACTGGGAGGGGACGGTAGTACCGCTGGTTCAGCGGTAGTACCGCCCGCCCAAGCGGTAGTACCGCTCTATGCGGGGCTGCTTGGGGGGTAACGGTTGGATTGTTCCCCCCACTATATAAAGGGGTCTTCTTCCCCAAAGTTCACTCACCTCTTCCCCCAAAAAGCTCCATTGTTGCTCCAAGCTCCATTTTTGCCCAATCTCTCTCCCTAGCAAATCAAACTTGTTGATTTTTCGGGATAGGTTGAGAAGGCCCCGATCTACACTTCCACCAAGAGAAATTTGATTCCCCCACTAATCCCTAGCGGATCTTGTTACTCTTGGGTGTTTGAGCACCCTAGACGGTTGAGGTCACCTGGGAGCCATAGTCCATTGTGATGAAGCTTCGTGGTGTCGTTGGGAGCCTCCAATTAAGTTGTGGAGATAGCCCCCACCTTGTTTGTAAAGGTTCGGTCGCCGCCTTCAAGGGCACCAATAGTGGAATCATGACATCTCGCATTGTGTGAGGGCGTGAGGAGAATACGGTGGCCCTAGTGGCTTCTTGGAGAGCATTGCGCCTCCACACCGCTCTAACGGAGACGTACTCCCTTCAAAAGGAAGGAACTTTGGTAACACATCCTCGTCTCCATCGGCTCCACTCTTGGTTATCTCGTGCCTTTACTTGTGCAAGCTATTTGTGTTGTATCCCTTGCTTGCTTGTGCACTTGTTGTTGTTGCATCATATAGGTTGTTCACCTAGTTGCATATTTAGACAACCTACTTTGATGCAAAGTTTAATTTGGTAAAGGAAAGCTAAAAATTGTTAGTTGCCTATTCACCCCACCTCTAGTCAACTATATCGATCCTTTCAATTGGTATCAAAGCCTCTTCTCTTTATTAAGTACTTTGCCGTTCGAAGAGTATGGTTGACACCGTAGACGGTGGGGAGGAGGAGCACTCCGGTGTGAAACCGATCTCGTCTACGGGTGATGGGGAAACCGCGATGAACCATGAGGAATTCAATGTGGCCTTGGACACATTGAAAACCTCCATGACAACCACAGTTGAAAGCATGTTTAATAAATTCTTAGAAGGACTTAAGCTACCTACCTCGCCGTTGAAAGTGGGTGATCCCACTAACAAGGTGACGGATGCTAACTCCGACAAGGGGGAAGCTAATAGTGAGAAGGGTCCTTCCACTAGTGGTAGAAATGGCACCGGCATCTTTGCCCATGTGGAACCCCCAACTTATGGAGGACCGATTCCCTCTACTCATTTAAATCATGCCGGCCCTCCTCCTAAGATTGTGAAAAATGAGGATTTTGATTCCTGGGTGTATCGCTTCAAGCGTCATTTAAATCATGTGAATACTAATCTTTGGAGAATCATTGAAGAAGGTTTCTATCCACATGACCGAAGCAACTTCACCCCTAGAGAAGCAGTGGATAATCAATTCAATGAGAATGCTCTCTTCATCATCCAAGATGCTATCCTCCCCGAAGATCTCCCTCATCTCCGACCCCATGCCATGGCCAAAGATGCATGACAATGTGTTGTGTCTCTTTATCGGGGAAGCGCAAGCATTCAACGCTCCAACTATGAAGTGGTGCAAGATGAAGCCGATGAGTTTGCAATGAAAGAAGACGAAGAGCCTCGTGAGATCTTTCGGAGAGTAACCAAACTCACGGTCTCACTCCGAGATCATGGGAGGAAGGACACGGATGACAATTGGATCAAGCGCAAGTTCCTCAAGGCCATGATGCCTTACAACAACGCCATGTCCTCCGTCATTCGTCAAAGACTGGACTTCCACTCCATGACCTCAAGTGAAGTGTTGGATGAGTTCGTTGTAATGAGCATCTTGGACAAGACCGCCGATAATACGGTGCTCCGCTCTCAAAGGGCAAAGAAGCCCAACCTTGCATTAAAGGCCAAGGTTATTGTGGAAGAAGAGGAAGATGAGGAGAGCAACCCCGAAGATACAAAATATGATTATCATGAGTACATGGCTCTTGCTTCAAGGCAATTTTGGAGCAACGAGTAAGAACTTGTTACAATTGTGGAAATGTGAGCCATTTCATTGCGGATTGTTCTTACGAGAAGTGGGAAAACAATGGTGGCAAGCTCATCCGAAAAGACAAAGCCAATTCCTTCCCCAACAAGAACAACTTCACCAAGAAGACTCCTACTCGAGGGTTGGTGGTTCAAGAAGAATACCGTGAGGATGACGATGATGATGAAGATAGTGAAGCAATGGCCATGGCATCCATTGCCATTGCCACAACTCCCCGGATGTCTCTCTTCGATTCACCCAACGAGAACATCACCGCCAAGTGCGTCATGGCTAAAGCCACCAACAAGGTAACCCCCAACATCAAAACCACCATCATTACTAATCCCTCTTTGACGGATGGCATTGATGAAAGTGAGGGATCTAATGAGGAAGTCAATGAATTCGAGTCTTTTATGAGTAAGCTCAAGGGCAAATCCAAGAAGCAGTTTGTTGCTCTCTTGGAACAACTTGGTGAAGCCAATGACATGATCAAGGCTCACGAAGAAACCATCTCTAAGATGGAAGGTCATAGTCGTGACTATGCCGATGAGATATCAGATCTCTCTAATGCTCTCGAGGAAGAGCGTGGGCATCGTTTGGCTCTTGAGGAGTCACACAACGATGACCATGCCAAGTTAAAGAAAGATCTTGATCATGCTCTTGTTGTGTCTCGTGTGCTAACTTCCGAGAAGGCTAAACTTGGGGTTGATCATGCTAGACTCAAGGAGGAGTTTGATGTACTTGACAAGGCCCACAAGGTCTTGAAGGGTGCTCACGCAAACCTCAAGGAGTCTCATGCTCAACTCCAAGTTAAGCTAACCAAGGAAAAGGCCACCTTTCCTCATATGGTATTAATTCATAATGCATATGCCACTAACCCGTGTTGTGAACATATGCATCTTGTGGAGGAAACTGCCAAATTGAAGGATCAACTTGAGAAAGGCCTTGTGACATGCATTCAAGGTGATAAGAACCTCAACGACCTTTTGAGCAATCAAAAGGAAGTTGTGTCCAAGAAGGGAATTGGGTTCGCACCCAAGTCCAAGAACAAGAAGAAGAACGACAAGACCAAACGACCTCCTCCTCTCAAGCAAACCTTTGTGAAAGAGGGAGAGGGTGCTCCTAAGGAGAAGAAGAACAATGTGAAGGGTGTTGATGTCAAAAAGGGCAAAACCACCTCCTCCAACAAAGCCGGCGACTTTAACCCTTCTTATGTGTTGTGTCGTGCTAGTGATGGGCATGTTTATGATAAATTTGTTGGCTCTCCTTATGAGTACATTGAATGGTCTATTTGGGTTCCTAAGACCCTTATTAATAACATCAAAGGACCCATTACTAAATGGGTACCTAAAACCAAGCATTGATCTCTTGTAGGTGTTTGCTTCCGGTGGGGGATCATGGTTGCTCGATAGTGGAGCAACAAATCATATGACCGGGAGCAAGGACTTGGTGGTGGACATGCAAAAGATCCCATCTATGCCCACCAATGTCGAGTGGGGTGATGCCTCACATTCTAAGGTATTGGGTCTTGGCAAGGTTGTCATTTCTCATGATCTAACGATCGAGAAAGTCATGCTTGTTGAGTCCCTTGCATACAATTTACTTTCCGTTCGTCAACTTGCACTCATGGGTTTTGCCACTTTCTTTAATATTGATACTGTGGCCCTCTTGTGGAGCAAGACTCTTAAAGTAGCCTTTGTTGGGCATGTCGAGAACAGTCTCTATGAGATTAACTTTTTGGAGCGACCCACTAAGACCGCGACATGCCTAATGGCTAAAGTTGACGTGGGATGGCTTTGGCATCGCCGTTTAACCGATGTCAATATGAGATCTTTGCAAACTCTTCTCAAGGGGGACCATGTCCGTGGACTAACAAATGTTAGTTTTGCCAAAGATCGTGCTTGTAGTGCTTGTATCGAAGGAAAGCTTCATGAAAAGCCTCACCCTCCCACGACTATCATCTACTCGAAGAGACCCTTGGAGCTCCTTCACATGGACCTCTTTGGGCCTCCATCCTTTGATAGCATTGGGGGTAGAAAGTATTGCTTGGTGATTGTGGATGATTATTCAAGATACACTTGGGTATATTTCTTCAAGAGGAAGAGTGAAACTCAGCAGACCATCATCGACTTTGCAAATGAAGCTCAATGTCAACATGATGCAAAGATCTTGACAATAAGAAGTGACAACGGCACCGAATTCAAGAACTATACCTTGGATGAGTTTCTTAGTGATGACGGGATCAAGCATCAGTATGCTGCACCCTATACCCCTCAACAAAATGGTGTTGTGGAAAGGAAGAATCGGACATTGATGGATGCGGTAAGGACCATGATGGCGGAGTTCAAGTCTCCATACAACTTTTGGGCTGAAGCCATTAACACAGCATGTCATGCATCAAATCGACTCTGTCTCTGCAAAGGCTTGAACAAGACTCCTTATGAAATACTTACCGGTAACAAGCCCATCCTCAAGTATTTCCTGGTATTCGGGTCTAAGTGTTTCATTCTCAAGAAAGGTGTTCGTTTGTCTAAATTTGAGGCTAGAGCTTATGAGGGCATATTTGTTGGTTATGCTACAAACTCTCATGCTTACCGTGTCCTCAACAAGTCCACCGGACTCATTGAGGAGACGTGTAACGTAGAGTATGACGAAAATAACGGCTCCCAAGTGGAGCAAAGTGGTACTTGTGATCTAGGTGATGAAATTCCTCCCCAAGCCATAAGAAGAATGGGTGTGGGTCATATCCTACCCATTGAGGAACCCCTTGTGGCCGAAGGAGAAGGACAATGCTCCACTCAAGTGGAGCCATCACCTCCCCAAGACCCACACGCTTCCGAAGAACAAAGTGAAGGCCCTCAACCTCGTGAACAAGACCAAGGGCAAGATCAATCGCAAGATGGTGGTGAACCACCGAATGATGCCCAAGGTCAAGTTCTCCCCCTCGAGCAAGTTAAAGATCAAGAGCAAGCTCAAGATCTAGAACAAGCTCAAGACGGCACTCAAGATAATCAAGTTAACCCTCCTCCTTCCACATCGGAGGAGGAATTAGAGCGTTGTGCCGTGAAGATTGCTTCCAAGCTCACCACCAAAGGTCATCTCATGGAGAATGTGGTTGGAAGCCTAAGAAAGGGGGTAAGCACTCGTAGAAAATTAGCAAACTATTGTGAACATCACGCGTTTGTCTCTTGTGTTGAACCCCAAAAGGTCTATGAGGCGCTCGAAGATCCGGATTGGCTCAATGCCATGCATGAACTCAACAACTTCGAGTACAACAAGGTGTGGAGATTGGTGCCAAGGCTGTTGGGGAACCACAACGTCATTGGAACCAAGTGGATATTCA
This sequence comes from Triticum dicoccoides, assembly GCF_002162155.2. Taxonomy (NCBI): domain Eukaryota; kingdom Viridiplantae; phylum Streptophyta; class Magnoliopsida; order Poales; family Poaceae; genus Triticum; species Triticum dicoccoides. Next base: position 341,306,129 of record NC_041385.1, read on the forward strand.
AGAACAAGCAAGATGCTCATGGGAACATCATTCACAACAAGGCAAGATTGGTAGCACAAGGCTACTCCCAAGTTGAGGGTATCGACTATGGTGAAACCTTTGCTCCCGTTGCTCGCCTTGAATCCATTCGGTTGTTGATTGCTTATGCTTCCCATCACAACTTTAAGTTACAACAAATGGATGTGAAAAGTGCTTTTCTTAATGATCCTATTAATGAGTTGGTTTATGTCAAGCAACCCCCCGGGTTCGAGGATCCCTACTTCCCAGATCATGTGTATCAACTCGATAAGGCACTCTATGGCCTTAAACAAGCCCCACGTGCATGGTATGACCACCTTACCGAGTTGTTACAAGATCGTGGATTTGAGGTTGGGCAAATTGATCCCACTCTTTTTACTAAGAAGGTCAAAGGGGAGTTGTTTGTATGCCAACTATATGTTGATGATATTATCTTTGGTTCCCCTAACAAAGCTTTCAATGAGGAATTTTCCGCTCTCATGACCTCTAAGTTCAAGATGTCATTGATGGGAAAATTGAAGTTCTTCCTCGGTTTCGACATCAAGCAAAGAAGAGAAGGTACTTTCATCAATCAAGCCAAATACACTCAAGACATGCTTAAAAGATTCAACCTAAGTGATGTCAAGTCGGCTTCCACTCCAATGCCCACCAAGTGCCAACTTGACATTGATCCCAATGGTAAAGCGGTGGATCAAAAGGTATATCGCTCAATGATTGGCTCCTTGCTTTACCTTTGTGCATCTAGACCGGATATCATGTTGAGTGTGGGAATATGTGCACAGTTTCAAGCCGCACCAAAGGAAAGCCACTATGTGGCGGTCAAGCGAATCTTTTGATATTTGGCTCATACCCCAAACTTTGGCTTATGGTACCCAAGAGGAGCAAACTTCAAGCTTGAAGGATATACGGATTCCGATTGGGTGGGAGACAAAGTGGATAGGAAGTCCACTTCCGGAGGGTGCCAATTTCTTGGTTGCTCTTTGGTGAGTCGGTCTTCCAAGAAGAAAACTTGTGTGTCTCTCTCGTCCACCGAAGCGGAATATGTGGCGGCCGGTAGTTGTTGTGCACAACTCTTATGGATGAGGCAAACTTTAAAGGAGTACGGTGTCATTTGTGACAAAGTGCCTCTTTGGTGTGACAACAAAAGTGCCATCAAGATTTCTCTCAACCCGGTGCAACATTTCAAGACTAAGCATATTGAGATTCGGTATCACTTCATCCGGGATCACATTAGGTGAGGGGAGATCAAGCTCAAGTATGTCAACACTAATGATAACCTTGCAGATATTTTCACCAAGCCCTTGGATGAAGCAAGATTTCGCGAGTTAAGGCATGAGCTAAATACCATTGACTCGAGCAATGTATCTTGAACCCATGCACATCCCACCACATTCAACGTGTTGTCTAGTTTAGGTGTAGGCATGGACATAGGGGGAGTGTTGTTCTCTCAGTGAACTCTCCCTCCCCCCATTATGCATAAATTGATCAAGTCTTTCACTTTAACCATCTTCGATGGTACTTGTGCTTCAAGGACGAGTTTTGGTCATGGGCCCAAGGTTAAAATCTTCGCGGTGCCATACCTCTTGACTCAAACATAGGTGGCCTCGGCCACCGCCCTCTCTTGAAGAGGTGTGTCTTGTCCCCTTGCTAGTGTGTTTGTTGCCTAGTCATTTTTGCCATTGGTTTCTCTCTTTTTGAGCTTAGTCGTTTTTGTCTAGTTGTCGTGGCGTGCTGGGCGGTACTACCGCTGGTGGTGCGCGGTACTACCGCCGCGGGGCGGGATCAGGGGATTATATCAGGGCAAGGGGAGGTTTCTCTCCCCCATATGCATTCTCTTTGCCCCCTTGCTCCTCTTCGTCTCTCCAGCACCGTCTCGCCGCGGGATGGCTCTGGCGGATCTTCTTCTCCGGGGCGTCCCTCTCCATTTCCTTCGGTGGAATCGATCCCCACCCCGTCCTCTTGCCATGGATGCCGGTATTGCCCCCATTCCCTCTCTTTTTGTCTAGATTTGAGATCTAGCGTCTTAGGGGCAATAGTGGTTGCATCTCTAGATTTTTGGCTAAATCTAGGCTTGAGTAGGATGGAGAAGGCAACTAGGCGTCTTGGATTAGCGTTTGGTAGGAATATTTTTGAATTTGGTAGGCCGGTAGTGCCGAATCTGACCATTGCAGTAAGAAACCACTATTTCCTCGCTTTGAGTGGTACTACCGCTCTCATTGGAGCGGTACTACCGCTTGGAGCGGTACTGCCGCCTCCAGGTCACGGTACTACCGCTGCCTGCCAAATTCCATCATGTCTCTACCATTCATTGATCCTTTTTGTTGTGTTTGGTGGCTTATGCTCGTTCTTTCTAGTTGTTTTGCGTGTTCTTGTGTTTGGTTCTAGGTGATGAACATCCTGAGCATCAAGCTCGCCGTGTCAACCCCGGTCGTGCGACGCCAAAGCGTTACCGCACATTTGAGTCAGCAGGAGGTTCCTCAAGTGCTCCACCTCCACCTCAACTCAAGAAGAAGTCTGCTGTCAAGCCGAAGCCAATGGGCAAAACCGTGCCTCAAATGAATGCCAAGGAGTTCTGGGCAAGGCGTCGCCACAACCCTTATGAGGTAGACCAAGAACCCACTTTGTTCAACCGTCCGTTCTGGATCTGCTTTCAGTTTGCCATCTTCTTTGATGTGCTCAAGGCCAAGAAGAATCTCTATGTTAATGTGCGCTCCATCAACACAGACTATATGGAGAAGGATCATGAGTACTTTGGTGAAGCTCTTCAGATGTGCACTCAGCTGAACATTCTCAGAATCATGCAATTCAACAAGGACTATGATGCAGATATTGTGGCTCAATTCTATGCCATTATCCATCTAGGGACTGATGAGGACAGGACTCTGACTTGGATGACCAATGGCAAGTTGCTTTCTGTCAAGTGGAAGGCGTTCATGGAGTTACTTGGGGTGGAAGATCACGGGCTTGCGTCTCCTATCGACTTTCGCCCTCACCGCAACGTAACCTCCACTCACAAGCAAGCTCTCTGGCCCTATTGCACGCTGAAGATCAACTCTGAGACTAAGAAGGAAACATATGAGCTGCCTGCTTTTGGACATTCTTCACCGTGTCTTCCGTGAGACTCTTGTCCCTCGCATCGGGAATCTGGATATGGTTCACTCTTATCTCGTGGACATGCTTCTCTTCTGCCAGCATGAGAAGGAAGAAAACATTGGCGAGTCCCTGGACATCTCTCATGTTATGTGGCCTAATTTATGGTCCGTTCATCATGCTGCTTATTGAGAAGGCTTGGGGTCAGGTCTATCCCAAGGTTATGCTAGAGACTGGAGAGTTGGTGTCTCATGAGATCAAGCGTCTGAGGAAGAAAGACAACTGGGGCACTCAGGTCCCTAAATCTGGGGGTACATCGTCTGCTGCTGCCATGGAGACCGAGGAGGAGGCTGAGGCTGAGGATGATGATGACTATGAGCCTTCTGGGGCAGAGCCCTCTTGGGCAAAGAAGCTCAAGCTCAAGATGAAGAAGCTGTTCTGCATGGAGTCTCACAGTCAGTACATGACTCATGTGGCTGAGAAGAAGGCCAGGGGACGTCACAAGGAGCTCATGTGTCAGTTGGGTGCCATCGTTCACAATGGATCTGAGGACCAGCTTACTGAGGAGGAGGAGTGGATTCAGCAGCACCGCTCGTGGACATATTCTGATGCCGAGCAGTTCCTGACCGACGACGGTGGCGAAGAGGATCCCGCTGATATCTGATGTTCGAGACCCTCACTTGCTATCACTTGGAGCCGTAGCAACACTCCCTCTCTTTTTGGTGTGTCGATGCCAAAGGAGGAAAGAGTTTAGGGATTTCTGTCATTGTCGTTGTCTGTTTCGCGAGTGTGTCTTCTTTGTGGTGTGTTTGTGTTTTCTCTCCATTTGCTTTGCATGGTTTTGTGTCAGTGAGACCTAAGTTCCAGACATATGGTGTGAGACATATGCTACCTTATCTTTAGATTATCATTATCTATGTCTATCTAGTCCCTCGGTAGCTTATGAGTTGCATGCTTATCCTGTTATATACTTTGCTCTCATATATCCTGCTTAGGTTGTTGGTCTCTAAAATGTAGGGGGAGCGTTGATCCTAGTATGTGTGCCATGCAGTCCAAAGCACTTATCTAGATAGCACACATCAAGGGGGAGCCCATCTACATTTTAGGGTTGTGGGGTTTGCGCATGTCCTATGTCTTTTCCCGTTTGTGCAAATCCCTTATTGTCATCAGTCCACCAAAAAGGGGGAGATTGTAAGGGCATATTTATCCCCAAGGTGTGTTGGTGATTGATGACAATGCTTTTGCGGACTAATCATGTGCGTTGAGTTTCTCAAAGATTCATCATTTGGCACGAGATGATTCCCTCCCCTTGGTGTTTTCCTCAAGACGGTGTAGCTCCTTCGTTTCTATGTTGGTGGACTAGTTTCGTAGGAGTCACCGTACTATCAAGAGGGTATCCGCTTTGGTAAGGCTAGGGTGGAATCAACACGTACACATCCTTATCGCACCCGATGTTCCTTTCCGCTTCAATGGAGTTCCCGTTCCTCTCCTAGCTTGCCCTGACTGGTCCCAGCGGTAGTATCCCGGTCCTCAGCGGTAGTACCGCCGGAGCACATCAAGCGGTAGTACCACTCCTCAGTGGTAGTACCACTTGTTGTCTTCGGGCGTAGTACCGCTGAGGCTCCGGGCTACTACCGCCTCGACTCGAGGCCTCTTTTTCTTGTGTCGGGTTGTGCGGTACTAGCTGCGGCAGTAGTGGCGGTAGTACCGCCCCAAGCGGTAGTACCGCCCTTACCTCCGCGGTAGTACCGCTCTAGGCCCAGGTCCTTGCTCCCCTCGTGTGCGCAGCAGTACCGCTGGGAGGGGACGGTAGTACCGCTGGTTCAGCGGTAGTATCGCCCGCCCAAGCGGTAGTACCGCTCTGTGCGGGGCTGCTTGGGGGGTAACGGTTGGATTGTTCCCCCCACTATATAAAGGGGTCTTCTTCCCCAAAGTTCACTCACCTCTTCCCCCAAAAAGCTCCATTGTTGCTCCAAGCTCCATTTTCGCCCGATCTCTCTCCCTAGCCAATCAAACTTGTTGATTTGCTCGGGATAGGTTGAGAAGGCCCCGATCTACACTTCAACCAAGAGAAATTTGATTCCCCCACTAATCCCTAGCGGATCTTGTTACTCTTGTGTGTTTGAGCACCCTAGATGGTTGAGTTCACCTCGGAGCGATAGTCCATTGTGGTGAAGCTTCGTGGTGTCGTTGGGAGCTTCCAATTAAGTTGTGGAGATAGCCCCAACCTTGTTTGTAAAGTCGATCGCCACCTTCAAGGGCACCAATAGTGGAATCACGGCATCTCGCATTGTGTGAGGGCGTGAGGAGAATACGGCGGCCCTAGTGGCTTCTTGGGGAGCATTGTGCCTCCACACCGCTCTAACGGATACATACTTCCCCTCAAAAGGAACGAACTTTGGTAACACATCCTCGTCTCCATCGGCTCCACTCTTGGTTATCTCATGCCTTTACTTGTACAAGCTATTTGTGTTGTATCCCTTGCTTGCTTGTGCACTTGTTGTTGTTGCATCATATAGGTTGTTCACCTAGTTGCATATTTAGATAACCTACTTTGATGCAAAGTTTAATTTGGTAAAGGAAAGCTAAAAATTGTTAGTTGCCTATTCACCCCCCCCTAGTCAACTATATCGATTCTTTCAGTAACCAAATAAGACCTCCATGTGCAAAGACAACATGTTTTCTACCCTTATCTCCGGCAAGTTTGTACTTAGCATTCATACGCTCTATGTTTTCCTTGGTTAACTCATGCATTTTTAAGACCAATTCAACATGTTGTTTAGCATCAAAATCAACCTTCTCCGAAGATGGAAGAGGCAACAAATCAATGGGTCCATGAGGTAGGAAACCATACAGAATTTCAAAAGGGCACATCTTAGTAGTAGAATGCAGCGAACGATTATAAGCAAATTCAATATGACGCAAGCAATCTTCCCACATTTTAAGGTTATTCTTGAAAACAACCCTAAGCATACTAGACAATGTTCTATTGACTACTTCAGTTTGACCATCAATTTGGGGGTGACATGTATTACTAAAAAGAAGTTCAGTCCCCAACTTAGCCCACAAACATATCCAAATGTGGCTAAGAATTTAATATCGTGATCTAAAATAATTGTATTTGGCACACCATGTAAGCGAATAATTTCACGGAAGAACAAATCAGCAACATTAGCAGCAGCATCGCTTTTATGACATGGTATGAAGTGTGCCATTTTTAAAAATCTATCCACGACAACAAATATGCTATCCCTCCTCTTCTTTGTTTGAGGTAAACCTAAACAAAGTCCATAGATATGTCCTCCCATGGAACACTAGGTACACGCAAAGGCATATATAAACCATGAGGATTGAGTTGTAACTGACCTTTTTGACATGTAGTACATCAAGCAACAAAACACTCAACATCCCATCTCATCTTTGACCAAAAGAAATGTGGAGCAAACACATCCTCCATCTTCTTCATAGCAAAGTGTCCCATCAATCCTCCTCCCTGCGCCTCGTGCAACAACAAAAGATGAATGGAGCTACCTGGAATGTATAGCTTGTTAGCATGGAACACAAATCCATCAATAATGGTGAACTTGTTCCATGTTCTTCCTTCTTTGCAATTTTGCATTACATCTTTAAATTCAGAATCATGCACATAATCTTTGATGGTCTACAAACCAAATATTTTAAAGTCAAGTTGTGAAAGCATAGTATAGCGACAAGACAATGCATCAGCAATAACATTTTCTTTACCCCTCGTGTGTTTATTGACATAATGAAAAGTCTTAATGAATTCAACCCATTTAGCATGTCTACAATTCAGTTTTGCTTGACTTCTAATATGCTTCAAAGATTCATGATCAGAATGTATAACTAATTCTTTGGGCCATAAATAATGTTGCCATGTTTCCAAAGTCCAAACAAGAGCATATAATTATTTATCATATGTAGAATAGTTCAAACTAGGCCCACTTATTTTTTCAGAAAAGTATGTGATACGCCTCGAACACATTCTACACTTTTTTATTGTTCCATACTATTATAGTATCAATCTTGGATGTTTTATATGCAATTATATATCATTTTTTGGGACTAACCTATTAACTTAGTGCTAAGTGCCACTTGTTGTTTTTGCCTGTTTTTGGTTTTCAAGGAAATCAGTACCAAACCAAGTCCAAATGCCATGAAACTTTTTGACGATTTTTTTCATGGACATAAGAGACCCTAGAAGCTTTGGGAGGAGGCCATAAGGCACATGGGCGTGCCCATGTGACTTTTGGGCCCCTTGTTCCTCCATTTAACCTAACTCCAACTCTATAAATTCTTTAAAATTGGGAAACCAATAGAGAGCCACCCAAAAATACTATTTCTATCGCTGCAAGCTTCTTTTCTTGCGAGATCCCGTCTGGAGGCCTTTTCTGGTACTCTGCCGGAGGGGGAATTAATCACGAAGGGCCTCTACATTAACCTTGCTGCCCTTCCGATGATTTGTCGGTAGTTTATCACAGACCTACAAGTACATAGATAGTAGCCAGATGGCTTCTTCTCTCTCTTTGATCTTCAATACAATGTTCTCCTTGATATTCTTGGAGACCTATTCGATGTAATCCTTTTTTGCAATGTGTTTGTTGAGATCTGGTGAATTCTGGATTTATGACTATGAATATTATTTGAGTCTTCTCTGAACTCTTTTGTGCATGATTAATATAGCTTTGTATTTCTCTCCGATCTATCCGTTGGTTTCGCCAACTAGATTGATTTATCTTGCAATGGGAGAGGTGCTTTGTGATGGGTTCAATGTTGTGGTGCTCAATCCAAGTGACAGAAAGGGACATGACACATATTTCTATCATTGCGATTAAGGATAAAACGATGGGGTTTATTCATATTGATAGGATTTACTTTGTCTACATCATGTCATCTTTCTTAAGGAGTTACTCCGTTCTTTATGAACTTAATACTATAGATGCATGCTAGATAGCGGTCGATGTGTGGAGTAATAGTAGTTGATGCAGGCAGGAGTTGGCCTACTTGTCTCAAACATGATACTTATATACATGATCATTGCCTTGGATATCATCATAACTATGCGCTTTTCTGTTCACCCACCGTATGCTATGTTTCAAGAGAGAAACCTCTAGTGAAAACTATGGCCCCCGGGTCTATCTTTATCATATATTAAAATCCAAAAATATCTTGCTGCAATTTATTTACCTTTATTTTATTTTGTGCTTTTTTATATATCTATCACTACAATATTTGATCCTTGCAATTAACCGCCAAGGGATTGACAACCCCTTGTTTGCATTGGGTGCAAGTATTTGTTATTTTGTTTGTAGGTGCTATTCATGAAGTATTGCGTGGTTCTCTTAATGGATTGATATCTTGGTTCTTAACTGAGGGAAATACTTATCTCTACTATACTGCATCATCCTCTCCTCTTCGGGGAAATCACACCACAACTCACAAGTAGCATGAAGAATTTCTGGCGCCATTGCCGGGACACATCACCAACACCTATCAAGCCCATCGCATAAACTTTCATCTCCTTGCATTAACTTCCATTTGCCATTTTCCTCTCGTTTTCATCTCCCCCACTTCTAAAACGTTCCACAAAAACACAAAAACATTTTCCGTTTATCTTTTTGCTTGTTTGCTTGCTTTATCGCGATGTCTCAAGAAATTACAAAGTTGTGTGACTTTTCCAATACTAATAATGATTTTATTAGTACAACAATTGCTCCTCCCTCTACTAGTGCGGAGTCATGTGATATTAATGCTGCCTTGCTAAATCTTGTTACGAAAGAACTATTTCCTAGTAGTCCTAATGAAGATGTTGGATCCCATCACTACAAAAAAAGACACATCCGTGACATTTTGGGCCGAACGATTTTTTTTCTGTCATACATATGACACTTCTATGACGATAATTGTGACAAAACCCGGTATCATCATAGATGTGGTGGGCTCCTACTTCTATGACAAAAAATCATGACAGAAAATGGGCTTTTCGTCCTGGGCGGGCCGGAGACGCAGCTGCATGACATTCTTTGGGCTGTCCATGACGAAAAAAACCGTGGTAGAAGCGAGGGGGAGGAAAATTTCGGGGAGTTGCCGGTTACGGTGGGAGAGGGATGTGCGTTTCTCTTGTACAGGTACGCGCGTGTGTGCGAGGCGTTGGCTCTAACTGAACCCGAGCGAGGCGTTGGGCCCTAACTAAACCCGAGCTATTGCACTACAGGCTACGCGTTACTGAACCCGAGCGATCGATCGATGGCTGTTAACTGAACCCGATGGAGCGATTCCTTCGCTACTGCTGCTAAATGAAGCCGATCGATTGGATGAACAGTGAGCATTGGGGGGGGGGGTTGGATGAACAGTGAGCGGTGGCGTTGCCTCTGGATGAACAGGACCCCGTGGTGTGGAGGGCTGGATGAACAGTAGACGATGGAGGGGTGGCCGTGGATGGGTGGTTGAACAGGACCCCGTGGTGTGGAGGGCTGGATGAACAGTAGACGGTGGAGGGCTGGATGAACAATAGACGATGGAGGGTTGGTTGAACAGTAGCCGGTGGAGTAGCGCGCGGTGGAGGCTGGATGAACAGGAGCCTATGGAGGCTGGAGGAGGTCGAGGGTAGCCCGTGGAGGCTGGAGGAGGTCGACGATGGAGATGAACAATATCCCGTGGAGTCCCATTTTGCGGTACGCCACACCCCTCCCCCCGTTTCGACCGTAGCGCTCCAACACAAGTCCGTTTCGTCCATTTTGCGGTACGCCACACCCCTCCCAATCAACATGACCCCCGTTTCGACCGTAGGAGGTCCGTTTCCTTTGTTTTGCGGTACGCCACACCCCTCCCAATCAACAGGACCCCTGTTTCGACCGTAGGAGGTCCGTTTCCTCCGTTTGCGGTACGCCAGTCCCCTTCCGATCAACAGGACCACGTTTCGAACGTGGCTGGTCGAACACAAGGACGTTTCCTCCGTTGTGCGGTGCGCCGGGCCTCATTTCCATCGCCTGTTCCGTCCAAGCCCTCCCTATGAACACGACCACACATTCTGTTCCGACCCAGCCGGTTGGCTCCCACGCGTTCCGTTGCCTCCCGATGAACACGACGCATTCCGTTGCCTCCCCATGAACACGACGCATTCCGTTGCCTCCCCATGAACACGACGCATTCCGTTGCCTCCCCATGAACACGACGCATTCCGTTGCCTCCCCATGAACACGAGCCCTGGCCGTACGTATGCGCGACTAGGCGTTCCAGACCCCGCCCGTATGTACACATACGTGGCCGTATTTTCTTTCTTGCACCCTGGCCGCTGTACGTACGTGTACATGCTACGTGCGCGCCTCCACTACGACACGTGCACGCCTCTACTACGACACGTGCGCGCCTCTACATCAACCAGTATGTACGTACACGTTCGCGACCAGGATGACAACGCTACGTACGCTTCGACCAGGTGGGTCCTGACTGTCAGGCACTTCCTTGCCTGTGAAGATGTAGCTGGTGGGTCCCAGCAGTCAGGGGGCCGAATCGATTTTTTTCCCGGACGCACTTCCTTGCGTGCGAAGTGTAGCTGCTGGGTCCCAGCAGTCAGGGGGGCGAATCATTTTTTTTGCCCAGACGCACTTCCTTCTGTGCGAAGGTGTAGCTGCTAGGTCCCAGCAGTCAGGGGGGCGAATCGTTTTTTTCCGGACGCACTTCCTTGCGTGCAAAGGTGTTGCTGGTGGGTCCCAGCAGTCGGGGGGCGAATCGGTTTTTTCCGAACGCACTTCCTTGTGTGCGAAGATGTAGCTGGTGGGTCCCAGCAGTCAGGGGGGCGAATCGTTTTTTTTCGGACGCACTTTCTTGCATGCGAAGATGTAGCTCGTGGGTCCCATCAGTCAGGGGGCGAATCATTTTTTTCATGAAATACGGTGGCCCGTCCGGTGGGTCCCCGCTGTTAGGTGGAGGAATAATTATTTTGCGCGTAATAAGGAGGCACTTCCTTGCAGCTGCCGTGGACCCAGCTGTCAGCCTCTCCACGTACAGTCCATGTCCGATGGAAATCATTGCTTGACCATGTTAACAACGCCGCACCGAGAGCACCACGGCGGCGGACGACGGCGAGGCCTAGGAAGGGGAAGGCGCGGAGCCGGGGAAGACGCGGCAGTGGATGCACACACGGAGAGGAGTACGAGGGTTCACTGGTTCGGCTGCGCTGCCGTCGTCGCAGAATAACAGGGGGTGTGGGTGAGTGGAGGGATGGCCTGGCCAGCGGTGGGAGTAGTAGGGGGCGGTGAGGCCTCCGCGGCAGCACAGCCGGCCACGGGAGGCAGGAGCAGGCGGCACGACAGACGCTACTTTGGGCGGCTGGAGCAAGAAGACCAGAGGTTGAAGAAGCACGACGGCCATTGGATGGACATCGTACGGTCACTGCAGCTAGAATCGTTTATATTGACTAAGTTGACAAAGCCCTTTGTACGTCAAGTTAGTAGGCCCACGGGCCAGCTTCTCAAACGGTGCACCCCAGATGTCAGGGGGATGAATCATTTTTTGGGCGGGTGAAGCTAGAATATCCGAGATTGAAGAAGAAGCATGGCATCCGTTGGATGGACATCCAACGGCCACTGCTGCTAGAACCGTGTGTTGACTATAAGTTGACAAAGCCTTGCATACTCGTCAACTCTGTTTTTAGGGGACGCAACAACTTAGTAACGCCAGAAGTGTGTGGCAAAGAACTTATAGCCCATTTGAGATTTGTAAGAATGTGTAGCCAATTTTTGAATTCTAATGGAATTTACTACAGCCCATTTACAGTTTGTTAAAAGTACAGCCCATTTCAACCAACCGTTCAAAACAGAATTCAATAAAATTTCCCACATTTTGATGGGATCTGAATATTTTTATCCCGAAATTTCTAGTCAGATTAAATACAATTTCAATATAAATTTATATTGCGTAAAAATCCAACGAAACATTCCGCTCGCAACAATTATTGAAATTAAAATTTTCAATATTCCTAAAATAATATTTTATAAAGTAATCACTGTTTGGTGCATTTTTTTATAGTTACTACCCAGTTTTTACAACTACATCCCATTTATTATTTCTTAAAGCCCATTTTCTTGTTAAGCCTAATGCATCCCTCCTAGGAAATATTTGCAGCCCAGCGGGGCGGAGAATAACTGGGTATTCCTAAAAAAAAGTATAGCTAGGCTAGCCATTTTCAGCTTGAAAAAAATTAATATCTGGGTTGGATATCTGGCCTGGGCTAGACGGGCCACAGCCCGCGCAGTTAATACCTGCAGCGATGTTTTCGTTGTTGTTCAGAGTTGAAAAATTAATATGTGGGGTAAACATCGAAAAACTCTGCAGTGCTCACACCTCAAAAACACAAATACTGCTCAAGCTGCTTGGTCCCAGCTGTCGGCCACTTCTTGTGCAATTCTCTCGTTTATTGACTACTCCCTCCTTTCCGGTTTATAATGCTCAATTTAAAAATCTCACCAATCAAGGTAGATGGCGAGTGGTGGAATACTTTTTCTAGTTTTGCAAAAGAACCTAATTAATGCTCTTGTTATCCTCAAAAAATTATGTTTATCAATGCATTAATTGCAATGCATGCTGTAAGTGCATCTAGTGCCCCTTAGTGATTTTGGTGTATTGAAGACTTATAGGTTAATGGACTAATGCGTTTGTGAGTGTACACAGGTCTATAAGTCTATGAGGAGTTTGATATTTACAGGGAAAGTCGACCCCTAAAAATGAATATCTTCGACTGAAGACTTTGGTATTTCTGAAGACTTTCATGAAGACTTTGAAAGTGAAGATATTGGTGTATCCGTGAAGACTTGATATTCATGCGAGGAATATGAAGCTTGAAGACTTTCATTTTCATAGTTTTGTTTTTCTCTTTCTTGAGTCATAGGAAACACCGTACTGTTAAAGGGGGTCGAGGAAATACTAAGGAAAAATTTCCATGTGATGCTCAACTCAAAATCCTACACCTACCAAACCCTTCGAGTGAAGCCTTTGGAAATCTCATAGAGTTCAGTCAATTTCTTCAGTGACAGAGAAGAAGTTCTTCTGGTCGCTGAGGAATTTGTTCTGACTGAGGAGTTAGGAATTCGCGAGTGCGGATTGCCTACATAGTGAGGAACATGATAGCCCTGAGGAATTTGAGAGTCAAAATTCCGACTGTTGCTGAGCTGCGCGCCAGCTGTCCCAAAATATCTTATCCACCTAACGGTCATATCAGACAAGGTCATTTATGTCTTATCATGTCGGGCTGCTCCCTAGGCTATAAATAGCCGCCCCCTACAACCACTAGTTGGTTGGCTGCTCCGAGAGAAACTGGCACTTGTCATTTGAGAGCAACCCATCCTCCGAGGACTTTGAGCGAAAATCATAGAGTGAGGAAAATCCCAAACCCAAACACCTACAAATCCCAAAGTGATTGAGCATCACTGAAGAGATTGATCCCGCGTGGATCCGACGCTTGTTACTTTTGAAGACTGTGCTTCTTCCAGATGGTTAGGCATCATGGTCTAGAGCATCCAAGAGGAATTGTGGATCACCGAGTGACCGAGTCTGTGAAGGTTTGGAAGTCGCCTGAAGACTTACCGCGAGTGATTGGACGAGATCTGTGTGATCTTAGTTCAAGGAGAATACGGTGAGGACTTGGTGTCTTGAGCTGCGTGCTCAGCGACTGGGTGTCCGGGACTGTGTGTCCTCAAGTTTAAATACTCAGCCGCTCCAACCAGACGTACAACTGAGACAGCAGTTGGAACTGGTCGAACAAATCATTGTCTTCACCAACCTTACTGGTTCTATTTCCTCAACTCTTTCATTTCCTCATTACTGTGTTGAGTGATTGTTCATATCTGTGTTTGAAGACTTTGTCTGAAGCTTTCTCAATTTCCTCAGTTCTATTTCTTCAGTCTGTGTGTCTTCAACTTGTGATATCATGTGTTTACGCTTTCTGTAATCTGTGCTTGTCTTCATTTCATCATGATGACTATGTTTGTATCCTGTTATGCTTACTTCTAAGTACTTATTTCGCTGCTAGTAGTTCTTCGCTAAGGAATTTCCACAACAGCAAATTCCTCAGTGAAGAATTCATAAAATCGCCTATTCACCCCCCTCTAGTCGATATAACGCACTTTTAATTGGTATCAGAGCAAGGTACTCCCTTGTTCTGTGTGATTTTGGTTTAACGACCTGGAGTTCTAGTTATGTCGACCGCAGGTATGATCAAGGTCTCCGCTGGGTGTCCTACCTTCGATGGCACGGACTACCCCTACTAGAAGAATAAGATGCGAATGCATTTTGAAGCAATTGATAAGGATCTCTGGTACGTTGTGGAAAATGGTGTTCCCTCAGTCACACCTTCTCTGAATGCTACTGATGTGAAGAGATTCAAGAAACTCGATTCTCAAGCGAAGAATATCATATGTGGCCATCTGAGTAAAGGACAATATGGTAGAGTGAGTGCTTTGGAAACTGCTAAGCTTATCCGGGATAGGCTCTCCAAAGTAAACGAAGGAGTCTCAACTCAACGTGACTCTCGTGTTGACGTTCTTCGCAATCTCTTCAACCGCTTCAAAAGACTCGACAATGAAAATGTTCAGCAAACCTTCGATCGCCTCACTGACATCTCAAATGAGCTTCAAGTGCTTGGTGCCACCGACATCACCGACCATGAGGTGGTGAAGAAATTGCTGAGATCGCTAGATTCCTCATTTGATACTCTGGCACTGATGATTCAAGAGCGAGCTGATTACAAGTCACTAGATCCCTGCTGATATCCTCGAGAGGCTAAATACTCATGAGTTCCAGCTTGCTGAAAAGAGAGATCTCTATGGTTCAAGCTATGGCAAAACACGTGCCCTGAAGGCCAAGGTTGTGTCTGAATCTGAATGTGAAGACTCTGGTAGTAGTCTTTGTGATCCTGAAGAATTGAGCTAGGAGCTAGCACTGCTCGTGAAGAAGTTCCAGAAGTTCTCAAGACGTGGTCGCTTTGGAAAATCCTCAAGAAACAGTGATTCCTCATAAAGTGACTATAAGAGAAGACTTTGCCACAAATGCAAGAAACCTGGTCACTACATTCAGGATTGTACTCAATGGGAAAAGGAATTAAAGAAGAAGAAATACAAGGATTACAGTTCTGATGACGCTAAGAAGAAGAAATCTTCATCATCAAAATCCTCAAAGTCTTCATCTCACAAGAAGAGCAGCTCCAAGAAGGCTCGGGCATTCATTGGCAAGGAAATGAACTCTGAAGCTGAATCTGAGGAACATGAGGAAGAGGAGGCCTCTGAGGAGTCCGAGTCTGGTGTGGCGAGTCTGGCTCTCGCTACTGCTTTCATCAGCAAGTCTATCTTCAACTCTGAAGAAATTGACCGCACCAACAAGGCTGACGAAGACAATGATGACTACGCTCCCACCTATTGCTTCATGGCAAAAGGTGCCAAGGTAACAAAATACCCCTCTTCTGAATCTAGTGAGGATGAATCTGATGAAAATCTTAAGCCCAGTTACTCTAAACTTGCTAAGATTGCTGTGAAACAACAAAAGGCTATTGAAAAACTTCAAAACATGCTAGACAAAAGTGATGATATGTTGGGTGATGAAATGGACCGCACTAAAGACTTAACTGAAAATCTTCAGAGACTTCAGTCTAAGTTTGACAATCTTCAAAGTCATCATAACACTCTCTTATCTGATCATGAGAAGCTTTCTTATGAATTTCTTCAAAGAAAGCAAGATCTTGAGAAGCTAAGAGTGAGTTATGAAGATCTTCAGAAGGATCGCGATTCATTACTTGCTCAACAAATTAGCGCTACTCAAGAAGAATTTGTTCCTCCATGCTTAAAGTGCATTGAATGTGAATCTGCTAATTCTTCACCTGAATGTTCAAATGCTTCAACTGTTACAAATTCTTCACCTGCCTCTGCTATCACTAATTCCTCATCTAAGGACATTGCTAGTACTACTAATGATGCAGGGCTGAAGGAATTGTACACGACAGGCATGTACAAAAGCCTCAAAGGGCATCAGATTCTTTGTGATGTGCTCAAAAAGCATATCCTCAACAGAAACCCTAGGAAAGAGGGTATTGCCTTTGAGAGGAAACTCAATGCTGATGGAACATACTGGAAGCCTGAGTAGTACCCCAAAACCTCATGGGTTGCTACAAAGGGACCTCCCGTTGATCCATCTAACTTATCTGGATTTACATGTGAATCTTCTCATTCTTCTGATGAGTCATTTGACTCCAACTATAAACTGTTCAAAAATCAGAATGGTGAAGTATTTGCTAGATATGTTGGAACTAACTGTAGGAACGGTTCCCCTATGAAGAAAATCTGGGTTCCCAAAAGTTATGTTGAAAGTCTTCACGTGAATGTTCTCATGACACCACCTGTGAAGAACAAGAACCCCAGATCAAATTCTTCATATGGACCTAATTCTTCACATGGATCAAATTCCTCAAATGGATCAAAGTCCTCATATGATCATCATCGTGCTAACCCCTCTGTTTCGCAGGGTAGAGCTAAGGGCTATGAATATGTGCGTTATTCTTCAAATCATTATGTTCATAAGTCCTCGAAGAATTTCTCTGCTTATTCATATGCTTACCCTAACCCCTCTTATGTGAAATGAAATGGATTGGCCTCTATGCCACCTTTCTCATATGGTGCTCGCAAAGTGATGAACTCTTTGCCACCCCTTCAAATCTGGGTGGTGAAGAAAAAGAACTAATTCTTTGTGCAGGGTCAGGTCTCCAGACGTGCTTTAAATGTCTGAAGAATTTGCTGGAGGCCTGACAAAAATGCCTGAAAGGACGCAGGCGAATCATGATGAAATGAACTTTCATTTCACACGTCCTCATATCGAAATATCTGTTCTACTGTTTGATGAAATTCATCTGATGAACTTGATATCATATTCTTCACTGATGAAGTATATGAGATCGTAAGTTGCACTAATTCCTCAACGACAACCAGCTCATCCTCGCATTGCAACAGAAGTGCAAGTTGAAAAGATCATCGATGACATTCAAGCGCCAGGTCCTCTTACACGCTCAAAAGCTTCACATTTATCTAACTTTTGTGGGCACTATGCTTTTGTCTCTATCATAGAGCCCACTAAGGTAGATGAAGCATTTTTGGAGCCTGAGTGGATTCAAGCCATGCAAGAAGAATTACATCAGTTCGAGCTCAACAATGTCTGGGAACTGGTCAAGCGTCCAGATCCTCGCAAGCATAATATCATCGGCACAAAGTGGATCTACCGCAACAAGCAAGATGAAAATGGCCTTGTGGTGAGGAATAAGGCACGGCTTGTAGCTCAAGGCTACACACAGGTTGAAGGAATTGATTTCGATGAAACTTTTGCACCTGTTGCTAGACTTGAGGCTATTCGCATATTACTTGCTTATGCTAACCATCATAATATTATCTTGCAACAAATGGATGTGAAAAGTGCATTCCTCAATGGTAAGCTTGAGGAAGAAGTATATGTTGCTCAACCCCGAGGTTTTGAAGATCCAAAGAATCCTGACAATGTCTACAGACTTAACAAGGCCCTGTATGGCCTCAAGCAGGCCCCTCGGGCGTGGTATGACACTTTGAAGGAATTCTTCATGAAGAATGGCTTCACACCCGGTTCACTCGACCCCACACTCTTTACTAAATCTTATGATGGTGAACTATTTGTGTGCCAAATATACGTTGATGATATTATCTTTGGCTGTACTGACCAACGTTATAGTGATGAATTTGCTCACATGATGAGTGAATAATATCAAATGTCTATGATGGGAGAGTTGAAATTCTTTTTAGGTCTTCAAATTCGTCAACAGCACAATGGTATATTCATATCTCAGGAGAAATACCTCAAGGAAGTTCTGAGGAAATTCGGCATGCAAGATTGCAAAGGAGTCAAAATTCCTATGCCCACAAATGGCCATCTATGCACTGATGAAAATGGTATTGACTTTGATCACAAGGTATACCGCTCCATGATTGGCTCGTTATTGTACTTATGTGCATCTAGGCCAGATATAATGCTTAGTGTTTGCATGTGTGCCCGATTTCAAGCTGCACCGAAGGAATCACACCATAAGGCTGTGAAGCATATTCTTCGATATCTAGCTCACACACCAACACTAGGATTATGGTACCCCAAGGGCTCTACTTTTGATCTTATTGGATATTCTGACTCTGACTATGCTGGTGATCGTGTGGACCGCAAGTCAACATCCGGTACTTGTCATTTCCTTGGACGATCCTTGATCTGCTGGTCCTCGAAGAAACAGAACTGTGTATCACTGTCTACTGCAGAGGCTGAGTACATTGCTGCTGGTTCTTGCTGTGCTCAACTGCTATGGATGAAGCAAACCCTCAAGGACTACGACATCAACGTGAAGAATGTGCCTCTCCTCTGTGACAATGAGAGTGCCATCAAGATTGCTCACAACCCAGTTTAGCACTCGAAGACAAAGCACATACAGATTCGTCATCATTTTCTTCGTGATCATGTGTTGAAGGGCGACATCTCCATCGAGCACATGAAGACTGAAGAACAGCTAGTAGATATCTTCACAAAGCCCTTGGATGAGAAGAGATTTAGCAAGTTGCAGTGTGAGCTAAATATCTTAGAATCTTCGAATGTTCTTTGAAAAAGGACACATATCCTGACACTTATGCAAAATTGATGACTTAGATGTGCAACACATGAAGAAACGTTTTTCTTTAATCAATGAAGAATAACACACTAAGTGTGAAGAAATTAATGAAGAAATTGATTCTCAGAACCCTACGACAATTGTACGCGGTGTCTGAAATCATCATTCTTATACGGTGGGTCACGCCACCACCAAAGTTGAAAATCTTCATTTTTGAAATTCTTCAGTTTTTTCAAATTCTTCGACTTTGCAAAATCTTCAAAGTTTCCATCGTTTTTCTTCATTGACTACATATATATATGAGTTTATGTCCTCTACAACATTCACTTATGGCTATTTCTTCAAGTTGCATTTTTCTGCTGAGTGAATGTGATCGGACCCTTTCCCCCTCTATGCTATACTCAACCCAATCTATTCACAAATTCTTCATGTGTGTTCTATTTGAAACTCGTTCAAAATCTTCATTGTGTCCTTGACAGCTGAAGAATTTGCGAACGGAACTTTAAAACTAATCTTATCCAAATTTTCGGTTTTACCGCACAATCCGTTCCGAATCCCACGAAAGACTTATGTATTCACCCACGATCTAACACGATCTCCACTCCTAAGTACGTGGGTGACACATGTCAAGCGAAGGAGAAGGGTGAGGGGCAGGTTCATCCAAAATCTTCGGGCGAACAGTTTTTCACTGCGTCTATAAATACCCCCTCATCCCTTCCTCACTTCCTTTACTCCGCTCGACCGCTCTCTCTCTCTCGCTCGAGCTCCTCAAACCCTAGCGCCGCTGCTAATCCATCGTCACCGGTGAGGAAGAGCTTCACTGCCTCGACCTCGTCGCCGTCGTACTCGCGCCGACCACGGAAATCTTCACTCCACCGCCGCCGTAGCTGTCTTCCTCCGCCAAGTTAGGGCGTGGAAGATCTACACCGACGAACTTCACTGTTCTGCTTCTCAGTTCGTCGTGTTCTTCACACAGGGTAATTAAAAGTTACATTTACTACCCCTTTTGATTCGAAATTTCTCTACAAAATTTTCAAAGGTGTTTTATTCTTCAAATCCTCACACACAAAACACCTCACTAGTCATCTATTCTTGATTCGTTTCTCTAAGCGTCATTTTTCTTCAAGATTCCTCAATTGTGTGGATCCTCGATCTATACAACTCTGGAACCTAAGACAAAGAACGCTTAGTGAAATTCTTCAAGGCTCATTTGGTTAAATTCGTCAAACTTGTTCTTTTTGAAAAACCTTCTGAGAACGCATATGACCTCTCCAAATTCCTCGCAACTATACTCTGTTCACATGTACTCATGTCCGCTGCTGAATCACTAGGTTCTCATCAACTTAACTCATTTGCAGCGTTCCTCGAAGAAAAGTTGCATACTTCTTCAGAAAATTCGATTGTTCAAATTCCTCATCTGAAGAATATGGCTGATGGTAAGAGGCCGCAGAAAGGAGGAAAGAATCCAGAGGTCATGACTGCTTTTAAAATCCCTAAGGACCTCTATGCTGATTATTGCACACCTGATGAGGCTAAGTATGGAAAAGAAACCAAAACTCAGCGCAAGGTGCGCATACAGAAGATTGAACGGAGATGGGCAAGAGAATGGAGGGAGTACAGATATGTGACTCCAAAGTATATGAAGAAATTCACACTTAATCCTCCATGCCCAAGAGCTCCATTGGCACCTGGCCAAAAGGCTGACCCCACCAGCATCAAGCGTGGTGAGGATTTTCCTGAAGAATGGGCCAAGCGCCAAGCTAAGTTGGCAAGGCAGGCCAAAGAAGCAGTGAGGAAATTCAATGAAGACTCTGCTTCTGCTACTGCCACTGAGGTCTCTGTCAAGCCAAAGAAATCAATGGCAAAGAAGCCTGCTCACAAGCCAAGTGCTTCACCAACTATGCCCTCACGGCCAAGTTCCTCAGCAATGCCCTCACGGCCAGAATCTTCAAAGCCCTCACGGCCGGTACCAACTACAGCTCCTCCTCCAAAGCCCTCAGTTGTTCCAGCAAAGTCCTCAACACATGTACATCTGGCTACATGCCAAAGGACAACATGCATCTCTATTGCCTCTGGTGCCTCAGCAAGTTCCTCAGCTGCACCAAAGTCTTCATCAGGCCCCACTCTATTGAAGACAAAGGCAACGGCTGGTCGAGGTACTCGGCCTAGTCCGAAGAAGAAACATGTTGCTTTCCACGTGCCATCTGACGATGAAGCTAATGATGATGAACTTGCAGAAATCATCAGAGACCGACAAGAAAGGGCCGCTAGAGCCAAAGGCACAAATGTGCCACTGCTTTTGGATCCAAGGGTGATCCTTGATTACATTGATCTCTGGCACAAGGATCCAAATACTCCTATGCCTGATTTCATGTTGACTCCTGGTCAAAGTCACATGCTGACCCATTTCATCACTGAAGAGAAATGGAAATTTGAGAAGGCCAGGCAGATCAAGAAGACTCAGTTCAGAAAGAAGAAGTTCCTGAAGAATAACGTTGTCAATATGACACCTGATGAACTCCTCAAGATCCAAGCTGAAATCAAAACACTCAGCAATGACTTCAAAGCCTACTATGCGGATTGGCAAGGAGCCAAAGTCAGGTTTGTGAAACTGACTGAGAAATTCACAAATGTTGCAGCCCCATCGCAACAAGAAATTCCTCATGCTGATGCATCTGCTCAGCCAACTGAAGAACATGCCAGCACCACTGATGACATTCAGGCTGCTGAAGAAAATGCTAGTTCCAGGGCTGATCACTCCATTCCAGCCGCTGATGAAATTGTCAGGGCATCCACTAGTGGTGCGCCTGAAGAAATTGAAAATGTAAGGGAAACTGCATCAGTTGCGCTTGAGGAAATTCAACCAGATTCCTTAGTTCCATCTGCGCCTACTCCAACTCCAATTCTTCCATGTGCATTCGATGTGAAGAAGACCAAGGCTGCAGAGCGAGCTGCAGTGAATAAAAGGAAAGCATCCAGTGCTTCAGAATCTTTAGCCCCAAAGAAGATGAAGCCTCTGACAAGTTCAATTGAAAATCCAATTGATGATGTTCCAATTTCAACCATGTCATCAAAGGACCTTGTTCCTTTTGGTGAGGAATATGTGATCCCAAGCGGATCTAATGAAGAACCTCAATCTGCTGCTTCGTTAGAGCAGGTTGATGAAGAAATTGAAGTGGATGCGATCCCTTCAACAACTATTGCTTCCTCGCCAATGCCTCAGTTCACAGCTGAAGAGGCTGGCGTTGAAGAAATTGAAGATGAAGACGTGGACATTAGATGCACAACGCCAGTGATGAATGATGACTTTTGGGAAAGTCAACACCCCAATACTCCACTCTTCACCCACTTCAACAAATACCTCAGTCCCCCGCACCAACTGTTCAAATGGGCTCTGAAGAAACTCATACCACTTCGTCTGTGCATGAAGACATTCCAGCCGCTAGTGCTGAAGAAGCTGCTGTTGTTGAACCCTTGAACATGCAGCCTGCTACTGAAGAGGAACCAGAAATTCCTCATCCTAAAGAACTTGAGATTACGATTCCAGAGGTTGTGATGCAACTCACTGACACTCCAGTGCCCAAGCCAACGAATCCATTCTCAAAGAAGCAAAAGTTCAAGGCTGAAGATTTCTTCAGCGAGCATGTGTTCTTCACTGACTATAACCCCTATGACTCTGCTCGCATAAGAAAGAGGCATTTCTGGACAGCAAGTCAAGCAAACTTCTATTCCTCAGTACTGTTCAACAAAGACAAAGTCTTCGATCATGCACACATTCCTCATGTAGACATGGAGTCTCTGCCGTGCTTCGAGCCAGTCCTCAGTGTTCTTCATGATGCTGGACTGTAAAATTTCTGCATTGACATCTGTGACTGGAATGAAGAACTCATTCTTCAATTCTATGCAACGCTGCACATCACAGAAAACTCTGAAGATGTGAATTCATGGGTGTTGGACTGGATGTTAGAAAGTACTCACTACAAGGCACCAGCAACTGAATTGCTTCGTGCCCTCCCACTCAGTCCTCCCCTTGACGGTGCTCGTTGTGTCTATGGTGAACCTGAACTTTCAAACCATTTCATGCAAGTGCTGATGAAGACATTGAAGCCAGGGCAGGCTCCTCGAACCAAATTCCTCGTCAAGGAATTAGTATATGTGCCTCAGACTGTCTATCGCATTCTGTCGAAGACAATGAGTCCTATCAAAGGCCATGACTCAAATGATGAAGAGGTCGTTGGCATCATGAAGAACACGCTTTTCAACATTATTCATGGCGTTCCCGTCAACTTCCATGATTTCTTCATGAGGACTCTGGCGAATATTGCTATGTCACCATTTGAGCTGAAGCCTTATGCACCATGGATTATGAGATTCATCAGGTCAAGGGCTTCACTGAATTACAAAGCTGACACTTTGAACCATGGTAGCTACTTACCTCCGATTGAAGTCCTCAAACGGACATATTCCTCAGCTGATGACAAAGTAAAAGCAACTACTCTGATAGATGAAGGCATTCGTCCATTGGATGGTCAATTTCACAAGGCTGCATCCTACTCCACCAATGACGACTCAGCCACACATGACTCTGCTGCCAAGCAAAATCCTCAAGCCACAGCTCCCAGGGTGATGACTGATCGTGAGTTACTCCTCAGTCTTCATCAGAAGGTTGATCGCAATCATAAATGGGTCAAGTGTCAGTTTGGTTCAATTCTACACAATATGACCTCAACACACAATGCTGTGAAGAAAAACTAATACTACCTCCATGAAACTTTCAACCGTACCTGGGCTGTTCTATCTCATGTCTACAGCGCTGCAGATCTGAAGAATATGGGTCTCAAGGAAGAATTTGACTGGTCTGCACCTCCACCGAAGAAATTCAAGAAGGTCAAAGTTCCTTCCTTGGTGGCCAGCTCCTATTCTTCATCACGCGAGACTGATGAAAATGAAGACTTGGACGACACTGCGGCAGGCCCTACTACAACAACCAACCCCAACAACGCTGGCGCTCCTCCATCAACTTGATATTCTTCAGGGGCGTTAGTCCTCAGCTTCGATCCTTTTGGTCATTCGATGACAAAGGGGGAGAAATTTGAGTTAGTCTTCAAGCGGGTCAATTATATGGGCGTTTTTTTGTTAAGTTACAGCTCTGGTTCTTCTGAAACTTTATTGGATCGAGTTGTAATCTTAAACCCGATGGTGCCCTGATACTTTTGATGCACTGTGCTTTGATACTCTCGATATGTTATTCTGCATGCTTGTTCCTCATTAATATTATCACACGCATGCTGAATTTCATCAGGCACCATATTTCATCATGCATTTCAAATTCTTCATATTATATGTCAAATGCGTGTATGAATTACAAGATATAGGGGGAGATCTCCATGATTCAACTCTTCAAGTGTGCATTGCTTCAAAAGAAAATTCCTCACTATGCACATCTTCAGGGGGAGTTCTTATATATCTTGCAATCAAATTCCTCAATATGAGTACTTACACTTCATATGTTTATCCCCGTTGAAAACTTAACCTATATTGTCATCAATCGCCAAAAAGGGGGAGATTGTAAGTGCATCTAGTGGCTCTTAGTGATTTTGTTGTATTGAAGACTTATAGGTAAGGGACTAATGCGTTTGTGAGTGTACACAGGTCTATAAGTCTATGAGGAGTTTGATATTTACAGGGAAAGTCGACCCCTAAAAATGAATATCTTCGACTGAAGACTTTGGTATTTCTGAAGACTTTCATGAAGACTTTGAAAGTGAAGATATTGGTGTATCCGTGAAGACTTGATATTCATGCGAGGAATATGAAGCTTGAAGACTTTTGTTTTCGTAGTTTTTTTTCTCTTTCTTGAGTCATAGGAAACACCGTACTGTTAAAGGGGGTCGAGGAAATACTAAGGAAAAATTTCCATGTGATGCTCAAGTCAAAATCCCACACCTACCAAACCCTTCGAGTGAAGCCTTTGGAAATCTCATAGAGTTCAATCAATTTCTTCAGTGACAGAGACGAAGTTCTTCTGGTCGCTGAGAATTTGTTCTGACTGAGGAGTTAGAAATTCGCCAGTGCGGATTGCCTACACAGTGAGGAACATGATAGCCCTGAGGAATTTGAGAGTCAAAATTCTGACCGTTGCTGAGCTGCGCGCCAGCTGTCCCAAAATATCTTATCCACCTAACGGTCATATCAGACAAGGGCATTTATGTCTTATCATGTCGGGCTGCTCCCTAGGCTATAAATAGCCGCCCCCTACAACCACTAGTTGGTTGGCTGCTCCGAGAGAAACTGGCACTTGTCATTTGAGAGCAACCCATCCTCCGAGGACTTTGAGCGAAAATCATCGAGTGAGGAAAATCCCAAACCCAAACACCTACAAACCCCAAAGTGATTGAGCATCACTGAAGAGATTGATCCTGCGTGGATCCGACGGTCGTTACCTTTGAAGACTGTGCTTCTTCCAGACGGTTAGGCGTCATGGTCTAGAGCATCCAAGAGGAATTGTGGATCGCCGAGTGACCGAGTCTGTGAAGGTTTGGAAGTCGCCTGAAGACTTACCACGAGTGATTGCACGAGATCTGTGTGATCTTAGTTCAAGGAGAATACAGTGAGGACTTGGTGTCCTGAGCTGCGTGCTCAGCGACTGGGTGTCCGGGACTGTGTGTCCTCGAGTTTAATTACTCAGCCGCTCCAACCAGACGTACAACTGAGACAACAGTTGGAACTGGTCGAACAAATCATTGTCTTCACCAACCTTACTGGTTCTATTTCCTCAACTCTTTCATTTCCTCATTACTGTGTTGAGTGATTGTTCATATCTGTGTTTGAAGACTTTGTCTGAAGACTTTCTCAATTTCCTTAGTTCTATTTCTTCAGTCTGTGTGTCTTCATCTTGTGATTTTCCGTGTTTACGCTTTCTGTACTCTGTGCTTGTCTTCATTTCATCATGATGACTATGTTTGTATCCTGTTATGCTTACTTCCGAGTACTTATTCCGCTACTAGTAGTACTTCGGTAAGGAATTTCCTCAACAACAAATTCCTCAATGAAGAATTCATAAAAATCGCCTATTCACCCCCCCCCTCTAGTCGATATAACGCACTTTCACATGCATGCATAAAGTACATGCATTAGTCAATTTTCTCTTAATACTTGCATGCAATGATTGAATGCACCTTCGAATCTGAACATGTGATGGAAAACAACCAAATTGAGCCTTATAAAATGGAAAAACTAAAATTTTGAGATAAGCCCTATAAACCGGAAAGGAGGGAGTACATAGGTTGACAATGATGTGGGACCGTGATGTCAGGAAACCAAGAGGAAGCAAAATAAATTATAGTTATATATATATATATATATATATATATATATATATATATATATATATAATAAGGAGGCACTTGCGTACATGAGGCTATGGACCTGGTGGGTCCCATTGTCATCCTATCCAAGTAAAGTGATCTCCTCGGCCGCGCGCGCTTTCTGCCCGAAACAGTCAGCGCCGGCCGCCCCGCTTCCCGGTGCAGGCGATTGCTCCGCCTTCAAACGACACAAGTGCCGTCTGTCCGTCCATCTGCCACACACATTAATGATACGAGGTTACCGAGGCGGCTACTCCGGCGCCACACGTCCGTCCTTCCGCCTGCCCACTATTGCTATATAAACTACTGTGCCGGCCATAGCCGCAGTCATCCGCATCCGTTCCCTTTCTCCTGTCCACACCACTACTGCCCATCATGGCTTCCTCGCGCTCCAGCGCTCTTCGGGACGGGCGGACGATGGACTACAAGGAGATAGCAGCCATTGCTGTCGACCGGCTGGCCGATAGGCAGCCGGAGGACGACGACGTCCCAATGAAGAACATGGTAGTCGACGATCCGGCGCCAACCCCCTCCTCCGTGCCATCCTCGCTGGTGCATTGCACCATGACCATCGACGAGGCCCGTGCCCAATATATGGACAGGGTGAGGCAGATGCGTGAGGACCAGTTCCGGGAGGCGCATGCCGACGCCGCCTACAACCACCATCTCCTCCAGGAGCACCTGCAGGCGGAGGAGCAGATCGCCATGGAGCGGCCGGAGCAGGAGGCGCTGCTCGACTCGTACCGCTCCGCCCGCAAGGGCCGCCCCGAGCGCTGGCGGTACCGCATGCGGGTGGCGGATGCTGCGGCCACCTACAAAGAGGCTAGCAAAGAGGGCGATGAAGCGGGCGAGGCGCTGTTTGGCGAGACCAAGGACGAGGCAGAGGACAATGCCGGCTCCGACAAGTCCCCGCTCCGCTAGCGTCGATGACGCCCTGCTCCGCCGACGCCCCGCGGCGCCAACAACGAGGCAGAGGACACCGCCGGCTCCGCCGAGGCCCCACGGCTACAACAACGAGGCAGAGGACACCGTCGGCTCCGCCGAGGCCCCGTCCCGCCAACAACGAGGCAGAGGACATCGCTGGCTCAGCCGAGGCCCCACCGTGCCGGCAACGTGGGGGAGGATTTCCACCGCTCTGCTGAGGTGCCGCCCGCCGGCAACGAGACAGAGGCATCACCGGCTCCGCCGAGTCCCCGCCCCACTGTCAACGAGGCCACGCCACAAAAAAAATGAGGAAGAGTAGAACACGGTAGGTCGCCGCCGCTCGGGTCCAAGTAAGGCCACCGCTGCTACCCTCCGGTTGAAGCCAAGATAGGCGGGTTGACCATTGACGGCCGGTTAGCTTCTTGGCGGCGACGTGGAGTCGGAGAGCTGCGCTGGAGAAGAACGCTGCTTCGACTTAACTGCTGGTGCAGTTGGCTGACTGACACGTGGGCCCAACAGGCCACATGTCAGTTACGCAACTGCACCTGCAGTTAAGTCACTAAAGCTTCTGTTCGGCTCGGCGGGACACAGGTGGGTAGCTTCGGTTAATTAATTATACCTCTAACGCACCCCTTTTTAGTTTTTTTCCCGAAAAGGAGGATGACCCCCGGCCTCTGCATCTGGGAGATGCATGCGGCCACAAACACCCCTTTTTACTTGAAGAATGTATGAAATGTAATGAAATCCGGCATGTTTATGTGAAATGCGACCGTGTATGAATGAATTTATTTCGATTAGTTCGAATTCCTGTATCACCGGCATTGGATGAACATGCAAAACAATACGTACTAGCGTTATTCCCAGGGTGATCACCACGTTTGCAGCAGTTTCACATGTACTCCCTCTGGTCCTTTCTAGTCTGCATACAAGTTTTGTCTGCAGTCAAAGTATCTCTACTTTGACCAATCTTATACAAAAAAGTATGCACTTTCACAATGTGCGAAGTAAAAAGGAACAAAAGGAGTACAAAGAGTTTGAGCAGCTTTTTAGCATTTCTGTACATTGCAATCAAACACACAGGCCTGGCAATTCATAGAGAACATTCAAAACAATCGATGATTATGCATCTCAGTGACTCACATGTCAAAGGAAATATTTACTTCACAACTAAAGAATAAATAAAAAATTGATCGCCGCTGCTGACAGCAAAGGGCGTCCCATTCGAAAATATCAAACGCATATCTTGCTAAAATCAATGAGCAAAATTTGACAAGGTTGTCCCATTCCAAAATATCAAATGCCTACGGTTGTGGAATGGGCAGGGTTTGCCATCAGTTCGGACATTGACATGGCACCTCGTGCTAAATAAACCAGCTGTTCTTTTTGTACGGTTCCACCAAAATCAACCAAATTCGCGCGTAGCTTGTATGATTTCGCCCTTATATGTTGCAACGCCTTGAACTTATGGGCACCTCCTTTCTTGTGGTGGAAATGAATGATTCGATGTATTCATGAACATTTTGTGCAGTTCCCGTTGAAATCAAGCTGAGCACCCCTATTTGCACAAATACAAAAAAGTTATTAGTATAAAGCAAACCGTACTATGAATTGACAGTTTCAACAGGCACATACATGGTCCATGTAGAGCACACTTTTAGAAAAATGGAACTCACCAGTCAGAGGGTGAAAAAATGGAGATTTGTCAGTCCTTCTGAGCTGAAGTTAGTTTGGTATTGTGGGGAGTAATGTAACCATCCTTCAACTGCTCCTTTTGATGAGAAGATAGACAGGGCTTCTTCATCCTGGCATAATCGGAACTAGTCACTTCACGTACTCTATATTCTTCTTCAGAGGAAGATGATCCTTGTTTGCTCGGAAAAAAGGAAAGGAAGTATTTAAAATAACACAGATAAAGCACTTCTCAAGGACAATACCACTTTTTCATGACAGTATCTAAACAGTAGCACAACACCAATAGAGATGACAAAGCTCAATCATATGGATGAAATCAGTGGGTGAGTACCAACATTTGTCAGGAGGCTGATTGTGTAGAGCATACAGATGAAGCACTTCTCGGGAACCATCTGTTGCTATCTACGGGGGTGGCCATGCTTACTATATACTCCTCGATTAGTTTAATGTTTCCAACATCTTCTTGTGCAGTTCCACTAAAATATATGGTATCTTCAAAGAAGATCCCTGTTTGCACAAGTAGAGATAATTACGTATGGCATCAAATCAGTGGCAAAACAATTGCTCGTTCCAGCCATAGCAATAAATTAAGATGCAAAACTATATCATTACTTGTGTCATCACAGTTCCAGCTCTTCATTACAGCACCGCGAGTTGATTTTTGTTTTTCTTCCGCTTGTTCTTCCCCTTCATCACTTGGTTTAATAACAGACAAGCTTCGCCTTCAATGTAAGATTTGGCATCTCAATTAGGGAGCACAAGTATAGTACTAAACTTAATTTTCCGATGAAAGTGGCAAAATACAGGCCAGCAGTTGTGAAATATCCTTACCTCAATGTATATATTACAGTGCACATACAGATTGGAAGTCTTGTCTCCATTTGTGCAGTTCACTAAAATCAAGCAACATTATCGTACAAGTAGCACAACATATGAAAGCACACTGCAGGATCATGTGAAAGAAGGCTAGTACTGACCTCTCATGATGCGGAATTCAAACAACTCACAAGAAGAAGATCTAAACCAAATTCGCCTTAACAGATAGGAAGTAAGATCTCCTCTTGTGCAGTTCCACTAAGATCAAGCAATCAAGCAACATTGTCGGTGTGACATTTTGGTTGAACTGCACAAAACACTCTTAAAACAAAAGTGTTTTGTGCAGTGCAACAAAAAGTCACAATGGCAACAAGGTGAAGTAGATAACCCTGTTTACACAGAGGTGCAAAGGAAACAATTAGTGGTCAATAACGGTGGATGACACAGAAGCCAACAAAAAGAAGCATCTACCTTATATAAATGGGAAAGAAAGCAAGACAATAGCATTTCTCAAACGGTGGCATTGATTAATATTAACATATATATTATATTAACAATAAAATTCGTTAAACATGTAATTTGCTTTTAACTGTAGCATTGCATCAATTTTCCAGCGGCATTATTAGAGGGTGTTTGTTTACAGGGACATCATGGTGTAGGGACTAAAAAAACTCTGAGTCAGTCACATCTAAACCAAACAGGAGGGACTTTTCGGGACTAAAAGTGGGCATTTGGGACTAAAGAAAGAAGACCCCGAGGGAGTCTTTTTGGGACTTTTTCCTACAGTTGCCCCTGCCACGCATCGCACCTTGTTTCTATTAGTTCAATACTAGGGATAACATGGTCTTTTATCATGTCATTTAATAACCTCTAGTCCATGTTTAGTCCCTGGAACCAAGCAGGTAGGGACTAGGGAGTTTTTAACCAAACGGGGCCATAGATTAACAACAGCTAATGAGCTGCACGGGACAGTGGACGCACCAGCACCATGTGCATCTACCGATGTACTGTGGTCATGCACAGTCTGTTGCAACAAAGAACAAACAACCAAGGAGCATATTTGTGTTGGTCCTAGTTTTGTTATCTTTAGACACCTTTCCCCATGTGAGCACAGCAAATCTAGTCCTGCTCAAACTCTACAGCCTTGTCCCTTCCTTTCCTTTTTGAACTAGTACTTTCACCCCTTCCTTTCCTCTTTGAACCACGTCCTAGATTTATGCAATACAACTTTCCCCACAACTTTCCCCCATTCCTTTCCTCTTTGAACCACGTCCTAGATTCATGCTATACAACTTTCCCCCTTCATTTCCTCTTTGAACCGCGTCCTAGATTCATGCTATATACAACTTTTCCCACTACTTTCCCCCACTCCTTTCCTCTTGGAACCACGTCCTAGATTCATGGTATACATGCAGCTAGAGCAATGCATGTGGAGTAAGTAAAATATACCTTAAGGTTCTTGGAGCGTGGTTTGGTGGGCGACGGGACCGCGGCGAAGAAGAAGGGGTCGGAGGCCCTCCCGCGCAGCCACTGGGTGGAAAGTGAACAGCAGCGCCGGTAGTGGATTCCCTCCCTCGCCGACGGCGATAGTGTTAAGCCTCCTTCCCTTCCCAGCGGACGGATCCTGCCGGCTCTTTGAGCAGCAGTGAGGGGAGAGAGAGGCCAACGAAGTCTTGTTTAGATCTGGAGAGGGCGAGAGAGTGTGAAGAGAGCAACTACAAGCGCTGAGGCTCCACCAGGAGAGGGCGAGAGAGTGTGAAGAGAGCAACTTCAAGCACTGAGGCTCCAACGTGTATATATATACTGGAGAGAGAGTGAAGCGTGCAAACCCTAGAATACATTTTGACCAGTCAAAGAATCCTCCTGGCAAAAATTATGCTCAAGTATAGTTATCGAACCCGAGACCTCAAGTTTGATGAGCGAACAGGCTAACCAGCTACACAACCCTCCCGTTATGTTCAACGAGAGGAAAATAACCTTTTATACATACCTGCATTCGTGTGACAGGCATGCCGTGTTTTTTTTGTGTGTGTGGGAGTCATTAGGATTTCAGTCATAATCGTGTCATGTGGCTTTGGTGGTAAGACTATCCACAGTGGTGCAGAAATAATGCAGCCTTAGTCACCTTACCTCTCTCCACGTAGTACGTTGGGTCCCACTAGTCAGAGGGTGAAACAAACAAATTAATAAGAAAAATTAAAAGCGCCACCGGTGTATCTTACAACCTCACACATCTCGCTACTGCTCGGGAACACTGTCCAATTGATCCCTCTGTTCGCTCACATACTTTTTTAAGTGAATCCTTATTAAAACATGCACACAAATTTTGGGCACTTGTATTCGACTTAAGTCAGTGTGCCACCGTATCTCGTATACTTACTACTCCCTCCGTCTAGGTGTAATAAGTCACATTAGAAGGTGCAACGGGACCAAGGTGCGTGAGTGTGCGTGTGTGTGTTTAACAGCATGTGTGTGTTAGAGAGTGCGACAGATCGACCTACTCCTACAGAGATATGGTGTGTAGTGTACGATTTTAGCCACGAGAGTCGGTGCATCCTCTCGTTTCCGGGCGTGTCCGGTAGGGACATGCGGACAGCTGCCACGCCCGCTCCTGACCAGCCTGACCCACCCAAAGCCCCTCCACCACCCGCGCGTGCTTCCCGCCCGAAATGGTCAGCGCCGCTCCAAAGAATCGGTGCCGCATTCATGCCCGGGCAAAGCGGACGCGACCTCTCACTGGCGCAAGAGTGATGGTTGCTTCGTCCGTCCAACTTACTGCTGGGTCTATGTGATTTGACAGCTCATTGGTCTTTATTACTGAGGTGGTAGGACTGCTGGATGTCCCACGCTTTCGGCGAAAGGAGGTAGTAGATTACAATTTTCTCCATTCTTACAACGGAGGAGTGCAAGAGTAGTGAAAACACGCAGGCTTGGTGATTACATGGCCCACCTCACACTATCACCGTGCGACACCTAACTCTTTACATAGTACTCCCTCCGTTCCTAAATATTACTTGATGAGTCCCCGCTTGTTGCCGTGGAACAGCGGTATATCTCTCTGCACAAAATTATCAATTTCATAGAACTAAAAAAAATCTATAACCGCATGACAAATGTGGTAGCCAAACTAAATAAACTCCCATCATCATTTAGATCATCCCATGTAAGGAAAAAAGATCAGCCAACTCCTACTGCATAATGGGATAATATTTTTCTTTTTGACATGTTAATGGGACTTAAAAGCTCACTTACATGCATGCTACCGGTGCATGCTTGCATGCAGACATGTTGATGTGATTTAAAACCCACTCACATGCATGTGCCACGGTATTTCTGTATGCTTGCATGTGGCTTAGTGCGGAGCCTCTCAAAGTCTATATCAGACGACTATTATGACTGATTTACTTCATCTAACGGCTACGTCAATTTTGATGATGTGGCTCAAGGAGAGGATAGAGAATTCCTAGTAGTGGGGGCTAGCTATTACTAGTAGATAAGTCTTTGTAGAGATTCCACTAGGTGAACTACATACGGAACAAAATGAAGGAATCTACACTTAAAATGCATCTATATACATCCGCATGTGGTTAATGGTGAAATCTCTACAAAGACTTATATTTAGGAATAGAGGAAGTACTAGTATAGTACTAGTACGTACTGTAATTTATCAGCGAGATAAATTTGTACAATGCTACGAAGCTTCCAGCTCCTGTTACATGTATCTTGCGTCCAAGGTTACCCATTGCAACATTTCATCAAATACAAAGGAGACTAACATGCATGCTATTGCATCTCAATGATTGACAGATCATAGCAAATATGTACTCCCTCCGTTCCAAAATAAGTGTCTCAACTTTGTGCAAACTTTAGTACAAAGTTGTACTACTACTAAAGTTGACACTTATTTTGGAACAGAGGCAGCTAAAGAAAAAAACGACCCATGCAGTCCCTAGCCCTTGAACCGTGAACCCTGACCAGGCTTCAATTTGCTGGCAACATTCGAGCTTCCTAATAAATGAAGTTTGCAACCTTTTGACCATCGGATCATTTTGTGCAGTTTCACAAAAATCGAGATGAGCATCCCTGTGGCAAAGAAATTGAAGAAGAGTGATTAGAACAAGATTACTAGGACTAGTTGATGAGACATAAACTCATCACAAATACAGTACGTAGAAGCCAGTAGAGGTATCAGGTATGTGCGGGGCAAAGAAGTAGAGAAATATCCACAGGGAGTGATGTGGGCAGCTGGAGCAGTGGTGCAAGCCGGCTGTAAAGGGAGTTGTACCTAAGGGACAAAGCTCAACCTTGAGGAGGGCGGCGGGAGGGAACTGCCCACATCGCGGCAGTGAGCAAGGGACGAAGGCAACCTCACCGGCTTTGTGAGAGAGAACGGCGGGGACCCCTGATCGGGATGTGCCGACAGTGGGTTTTCACTGTCGGCGACGGCCACCGCATCTACACTAAGCATCCACCCCTTCCCCAAGCGGACGTGATCCGCTGGGATGTTAGAGATGTGGCCACAGTCGTTTTGTGCGAGAGAATGTGAAGAGAGCAACCCCAGCAAGCAACCGTGTAGGCTGGCCCGTCCTGACTATGTATATAGTGGAGCGGTTTCCTTCTCTCTCCATATGAACCTATCATATTGCGTACGTGCCACTGAAGGAAAAATATATTTATAAATGACGCGGCACCTACTACTCGTTCTCCTATAACCTTGCGCTTGGCATCTCCAAAATATTAACCTTGCGATTGGCTCTTCGCCTCTTCGGGAAGTCGGGCAATAATGGTAGTGCAGTATATATCGTTCTGGCTATATGAGACCGAATGAATTGCTGCACGTCCACCACGTGGGCGAGGGTCAAGGGGCGAGGGAGAGTGCTACTACATACGGAGCAAAATGAGTGAATGTACACTCTAAAATACGTCTATATACATCAGTGTTTGGAGTATGTACTAGTAGTTCATATTGAAATCCACTAAAGGTCATATATATTCCAAACACTATGATATAATCTCTATAACCAAGGTAGTAGGGACGAGGAGTAAACGGAGGGAGTAGTAAATTTTTCTCCTCGTCCTGTGAGCCACCGCGCGCATGGGCGAGGGAGGAGCAAGCTTCACCTCATCCTGTGAGCCACCGCGCCCGTGGGCGGGGGAGACGACGTACTAAGCAAGCTTCTCCTCATTCTGCGAGTTGACGGGACACATCAAAAGTACTCCAGTGTATAGAGCCTTGCCTCTAAGGTAG
This sequence comes from Triticum dicoccoides, assembly GCF_002162155.2. Lineage (NCBI taxonomy): Eukaryota > Viridiplantae > Streptophyta > Magnoliopsida > Poales > Poaceae > Triticum > Triticum dicoccoides. The sequence goes on from NC_041385.1 coordinate 341,340,954, forward strand.
GCCCCACATGGTTTGCCTCTTTTTTAATTTAACATAACGCGTCAAGTCGCAATTTGTTTGTTCACCCGTGGTAGACGATCCTCCCTCCACCAAGTGGACAACCAGTACACGTGCCAAATTACCACGTGGGCTGCCTTTTTCGTACAGAAATGAGCTCCACCGTGTACCCGTGCAGGTGTGGTTGGGAAAGAGATGGGAGTACATGCGCCGTGCATGCACCTCTTCTCTTCGTGCACGTCCCCCACCTACGTGGGTGTGTGAGAGAGATACAAACCGCGTTCGTGAGTGTTTTTTGTTTTGTGGTGGGGGTGGGGGTGGGGTGGGGGGTTGATTTTGTGAATTATTTGTGGGAATATGTGTCGATGACATCTCAAATTTTTTTTGCATGCAATGTGTGTGAAATGGAGGCATATCCATATCATACATAGAGGGTCGGGCAATCCACGAGAAGAGAGGGAGGGGCCATAGCTATCGAAAGAGTCGAAGAGAGGATCAAGTACGGGTGGGTGCGAGATTGATGAAGAGAGCCATCGAAATTGTGTGTGTGTGTGCAAGTCAAAGATATAGGGCGACTGGCCTACCGGAATGTTAGAGGGCACATGTCAAGTTTGTGTGTGGCAGGGAGACATGACTGATACGTCTCCGTCGTATCTACTTTTCCAAACACTTTTGCCCTTGTTTTGGACTCTAACTTGTATGATTTGAATGGAACTAACCCGGACTGACGCTGTTTTCAGCAGAATTGCCATGGTGTTTTTTTATGTGCAGAAAACAAAAGTTCTCGGAATGACCTGAAACTCCACGGAACACCTTAGAAAAAACAATAAAAAATCCTCGCCAAAGATGAAGACCAGGGGGCCCACACCCTGATCATGAGGGTGGGGGGCGCGCCCCCCTACCTCGTCGGCCCCCTGGTGGCCCTCCGACGCCAACTCCAAGTCCATATATTGGCTTTCGGGGAGAAAAAATTCAGAGAGAAGAAATCATCGCGTTTTACGATACGGAGCCGCCGCCAAGTCCTAATCTCTCTCGGGAGGGCTGATCTGGAGTCCGTTCGGGGCTCCAGAGATGGGGATTCGTCGCTGTCATCATCATCAACCATCCTCCATCACCAATTTCATGATGCTCACCGCCGTGCGTGAGTAATTCCATCGTAGGCTTGCTGGACGGTGATGGGTTGGATGAGATTTATCATGTAATCAAGTTAGTTTTGTTAGGGTTTGATCCCTAGTATCCACTATGTTCTGAGATTGATGTTGCTATGACTTTGCTATGCTTAATGCTTGTCACTAGGGCCCGAGTGCCATGATTTCAGATCTGAACCTATTATATTTTCATGAATATATGTGTGTTCTTGATCCTATCTTGCAAGTCTATAGTCACGTACTATGTGTTATGATCCGGCAACCCCGAAGTGACAATAATCGGGACCACTCCCGGTGATGACCATAGTTTGAGGAGTTCATGTATTCACTATGTGCTAATGCTTTGTTCCGGTTCTCTATTAAAAGGAGGCCTTAATATCCCTTAGTTTCCAATAGGACCCCGCTGCCACGGGAGGGTAGGACAAAAGATGTCATGCAAGTTCTTTTCCATAAGCATGTATGACTATATACGGAATACATGCCTACATTACATTGATGAACTGGAGCTAGTTCTGTGTCACCCTATGTTACGACTGTTACTGATGAACCGCATCTGGCATAATTATCCATCGCTAATCCGGTGCCTATGAGTTTTCCATATACTGGTTCTCACTTATTTACTTTTCCGTTGCTACTGTTACAATCACTACAAAATACCAAAAACATTACTTTTGCTGTCTTTACTTTTGTTACTGTTACCACCACTATCATATTACTTTGCTACTAAACACTTTGCTGCAGATACTAAGTTTCCAGGTGTGGTTGAATTGACAACTCAGCTGCTAATACTTGAGAATATTCTTTGGCTCCCCTTGTGTCAAATCAATAAATTTGGGTTGAATACTCTACCCTCGAAAACTGTTGCGATCCCCTATACTTGTGGGTTATCAAAACCTTTTTCTGGCGCTGTTGCCAGGGAGCATAGCTCTATTCTTTGAGTCACTTGGGATTTATATCTGCTGGACACTATGAAGAACTTGAAAGACGATCGAACTACTATTTTGCCCTCAACTACGAGGGGAGGTAAGGAACTGCCATCTAGCCTTGCACTAGATTCTCCTTCTATTATGAGTAAGCTAGCGACACCTAAACCTGCTGCTGCTATGAATTCTGATATGTCGCATGTTATTGATGATGTCACTTCTGCTATGCACGATACTTATGATGAAACTACTTCTATGCTTGATACTACTGTGCCCCTTGGTGAATTTCTTGATGAGCAAATTGCTAGGTCTAGAGAAAGAGAAATTATTGAACATGAATACGATGATGATAGTGATGATGACAATATGCCTTCTATTCCCGAAGGTTATCTTTTTGATGCAGAATCTTCTGCAGCTATATTTGCTTGCCAGGATAGATATGAACTTAAGAGGTTGCTAGTTAAATGGAGTAAAGAATCTCTTAGAGATAGAATGAGACCCGACCCTGCTTTTGCTACTTCACCTATCTGTGTTCCCGATAAGGATTATTATGATTTTTCTTTTAATCCAGATATAATTACTTTGGTCGAATCTGATCCTTTTTATGGCTATGAATCTGAAACTATTGTGGCACATCTTACTAAGTTAAATGATATAGCTGCCCTATTTACTAATAATGAGAGATCACGCTACCTTTATTTACTCAAAATATTTCCATTCTCATTAAAGGGTGATGCTAAGATATGGTTTAATTCTCTTGATCCTGGTTTTCTGCAAAGTCCCCAGGATATGATTTATTACTTCTCTGCTAAATATTTCCCTGCTCATAAGAAACAAGCTGCTTTAAGGGAAATATACAACTTTGTGCAAATTGAAGAAGAGAGTCTCCCACAAGCTTGGGGGAGGCTTCTCAAGTTAGTTAATGCTTTGCCTGATCATCCTCTTAAGAAACCTGAAATACTTGATATCTTTTATAATGGACTAACTGATGCTTCCAGAGATTACCTGGATAGTTGTGCTGGTTATCTTTTCAGGGAAAGAACACCGGATGAAGCTGAAATTCTATTGAACAATATGTTGACAAATGAAAATAATTGGGCACCTCCCGAGCCACCTCCTGAGCCAGCTCCAGAGCCAATTACTGAGCCTATTCCTAAACCAACTCCGAAGAAGAGAGGTGTTCTATTTCTCAGTCCCGAAGATATGCAAGAGGCAAATAAATCTATGAAAAAAAAGGTATTAAAGCTGAAGATGTTAAGAATTTACCTCCTATTGAATAAATACATGGTCTTAATTTACCGCCTGTTGAACAAGTATATGATCTCAATTACTTATTTACTGAAGAACCTCCCGATGTCCCGACGCAGGTAGTAAAGGTAAATTCTCTCTATAGATATGATAAAGCTGAAGTCCCTCCTACTAAAATTGCTAGTCGGTGCTTGGATGAGTTTGATGACTTTATGTTTAAGAAAGATGACTTTAATGCTTATTTTGGTAGACAATTAAAATAGAATACCTTTATGATTAAATGCTTGGGTGATTATATGGCTGATATTAGAGGTGAACTTAAACTTGTTAGCAAACATGCTTCTATGGTTACCATTCAAGTATAACAAGTACTTAAAGCTCAGAAAGAAGTGCTTGATGAAATGAATAGTAAGAAAAATGATTATGCTGTTAGAGTGGCTACTAGAACTAGTAGAATGACTCAGGAACCTTTGTATCCTGAAGGCCACCCTAAGAGAGTCGAGCAAGATTCTCAGAGAAATAATATTGATGTACCTGGTTCTTCTAAGAGGAAGAAAAAGAAAAAATATAGGACTTTGCAAACTTCTAGTGAACCTATTGCTAAACCACCTGAGAATCCGAATGATATCTCTATTTCTGATGCTGAAACACAATGAGGTGATGAACATGAACCTAGTGATAATGTTAATGATAATGTTCATGTTGATGCTCAACCTAGTAATGATAATGATGTAGAAGTTGAACCTGATGTTGATCTTGATAACCCACAATCAAAGAATCAATGTTATGATAAAAGAGACTTCGTTGCTAGGAAACATGGTAAAGAAAGGGAACCATGGGTTCAGAAACCCATGCCTTTTCCTCCGGAACCATCCAAGAAAAAGGATGACGAGGATTTTGAGCGCTTTGCTGAAATGATTAGACCCATCTTTTTGCGTATGCGATTAACTGATGTGCTCAAAACAAATCCTTATGCTAAGTATATGAAGGATATCATTACTAATAAAAGAAAGATACTGGAAGTTGACATTTCCACCATGCTTGCTAATTATACTTTTAAGGGTGGAATACCAAAGAAACTTGGAGATCCAGGAGTACCTACTATACCATGCTCCATCAAGAGAAGTTATATTAAAACTGCTTTATGTGATCTTGGAGCCAGTGTTAGTGTTATGCCTCTCTCTTTATATCGTAGATTTGATTTGAATAAGTTGACACCTACTGAAATATCTTTGCAAATGGCTGATAAATCAACTGCTATACCTGTCGGTATTTGTGAGGATGTGCCTGTTGTAGTTGCGAACGTTACTATTTTAACGGACTTTGTTATTGTTAATATTCCCGAGGATGATAGTATGTCTATTATTCTTGGAAGACCTTTCCTTAATACTGCAGGGGCCGTTATTGATTGCAACAAAGGCAATGTTACTTTTCATGTTAATGGCAATGAGCACACGATACATTTTCCGAGGAAACAACCTCAAGTTTATAGTATCAACTCTATTGGAAAAATTCCATCGATTATATTTGGAGGTTTTGAATTTCCTCTCCCTACTGTCAAGAAAAAGTATGATATTCTTATTGTTGGGGATTTTCATATCCCCGTTGAGGTAACTTAGTGTTATTCGAACTTGTCTGGTTCCGTGATTATTCGGAATGAGTTTGTTAACAAGACTTGATCAACCTTGTTAGTGGGTTCATTTTGATGATCACGAGATGGATGAAACTAGAAGCACAACCTTCTGTACCCTCTTTATATTTTCTGTTATTTAGTAGAAATAAAGTAAAATAGTATTTTTCTGTCTGTTTCCTGACTTATCCGTGCAATATAAAAATATCCCGAAAATAAAAGTCCTCAGAATGCCATGCCAATTTAATATGATTTTTTCGGGAATATTTGAGGATTTACTGTGCAAAAATTACCGCGGGGGGAGCTGCCACCTGGCCACGAGGGTGGAGGGCGCTCCCTACCCCCCTGGGCGCGCCCCCTGCCTCGTGGGCCCACGGTAGCCCTCCTCCACTTATCCCTGCACCCATCTTCTTCCTCTGCCTCACACGAACACGAAAAACCAACTCAAGCACGAGTTCCAGCCCCCGTTGCTGTGATTTTCGATCTCCTTGCTCAAAGCACCTCTCGCAAAACTGCTTCGGGAGATTGTTCCTTGGTATGTGACTCCTCCATTGGTCCAATTAGTTTTTGTTCTAGTGTTTTATTCATTGCAAATTTGTGCTGCATAGGTGACCATGTTCTTGAGCTTGCATGTCAAAATTATATAGTTCCAAGTAGCTCTAATGCTTTATTTAGGCTCTAGGCACTTATGGGAGTTGTTGCTATCAATTTTATTGAAGTTGGTTCACTTTTATTTGAAGTTACTAAAAACTTCAGAAATTTTTCAGAGGAAACAATATGTTTAGGAGGATGTTCCAAGGTGGTTCTTCAAGGAAGCAAGGCCCCAGACTTGCAATACGTGATGCTGACGAGGAACCACCAAGAGACGCTTCTGTGAGGCCCTGTGAATGGCCATCGGAAAATTTTATGAATCAAGCAGGAATCCAAGAAGAATTTAGTGCATATTTGCGTAACGCCGGTCTTGAGGACTTTGAAGCTGACAAATGCCCCCAGTATCATGATCTCATAAGTTCATTTGTGAGGAGGTTTGAGTTTTCATCTTCGCGTAATTCTCCTTCAGTCATGTTTGACCTTTATGACAAATCTTATACCATGGACTTAGAGGATTTCACTTCTGCTTGCAAACTTCCATCTTGGGGTAATGTCAGGGATCCCCCTAAATCTGAATATAGAGACTTTCTTGCTAGAATAACTGTGGGGGAATCTAGAGATATAACACAAGCCATTATAGGGAGCGTTCACTTTCCCGCTATACATTATTTTGCTCTCTTCATAGGTAGATGCATAAATGCTAAGGATGAAGCATGCCACATGTGTGTCCCTGATCTCAGCATTCTCAGGAGTGTTGTGTTAGGAGACCAATCTTATCATATGGGAGCCATTGTAGCTCGCAGGTTGCATCAGAATAGACATAACGGATATTTCTTTGGAGGAATTTATGCAACCCGCTTAGCTAATTTTCTTGAGATAGACATTCATGAGGGTGATATGGAGTTACCCCCTTCTTATTTAGATTTTGATTCTATGGTTTCCCACCAGTTTGTTGAGAGGACTGAACCACCTCTCCAGTATCGACTAATCTTTAACAAACATCATGTAGTCCATATTGGTCTTCCTTCTCCCGCCTTCTTTGATTCTCAGACAAAACAAAGATATATTATCACCAGAGAGGAGGCAGATGAGTACGAGAGGAGAGCGGAGGCTGCTCGACGCCACGCTATAGCTCAGGCGGCGATAGCCGCTGCATCGCAGTATGACCCCAGCTTCACCTACGGGTATCCGCCAGGCTATCCCTGGCAATAGACCAACTTAGGCCAAAAGCCTAAGCTTGGGGGAGTACGTATTTCCCACCGACAATACATCCATGTTCACACACACTCATTGCTATATGTCGGTGCTCATACTTTTTCACTGTAATATCCATGCTAGTTTATTTTCTTTTTCCTGCTTTCTTCTTGTGTGTTTAATAAACCTTAAGAAAAAACCAAAAAAAATTTAGTAGTAGTTTATTTCTTTGCTGTAGTACTTAAAAAGAAAACCCAAAAAGATTTCCCGTTCTTCTTTTACTTGTTGGGAGCTTTCCCGTGTAAATAGTTTTTATTCCTTTTCTTTTCTTTTGGGGGTCGAGAAGACTATATTGAAAATGCTTAGTGGCTCTTATATGCATGATTGTTTATTTAACTTAGAGCCCATATTACTTGTCTTCTCTCTTGAGTTGAATGCTTGCAGATTCCATCTTAGTCCAATGCACGTGCACTCTTATTATTATACACACCGTTCGGTCATGCAAGTGAAAGGCAATAATGATGATATATGATGGACTTATTGGGATGAGAAAAGCTGGTATGAACTCGACCTCTCTTGTTTTTGTAAATATGATGATTCATCGTTCCTGAGTCAGCTATTATGAAGTAAACATATTTGCAAGAACATTTAGAGATTATAGTTGCTTGTGCCATGCTTGATTAGCTATGAGTTATAATGGTTTACCTTGCGTGCCAACATGCTATTAGAATGATTATGATGTGATATGATGGGATGGTATCCTCCTTTAAATGAATTGAGTGACTAGACTTGGCACATGTTCACGCATGTAGTTGAATCAAATCAACATAGCCTTCATGATATTTATGTTCATGGTAGATTATATCCTACTTATGCTTGTATTCGGTGTAAATTAATTTTAATGCATGTTTACGACTGTTGTCGCTCTCTCAGTTGGTCGCTTCCCAGTCTTTTGCTAGCCTTCACCTGTACTAAGTGGGAATACTGCTTGTGCATCCAAACTCCTTAAACCCCAAAGTTGTTCCATATGAGTCCACTATACCTACCTATATGCGGTATTTACCTGTCGTTCCAAGTAAATTTATATGTGCCAACCTCTAAACCTTCAAATAAACATTCTGTTTTACATGCTCGATTAGCTCATATGTCAACTAGAGCTGCCCTTATCTTCCGTGTTAGGCGGGTTATTCTCAAGAGGAGTGGACTCCGCTCCTCGTTCATGAGAAAATGGCTGGTAACCGGGATGCCCAGTCCCATGCTTTATGCAAACTAAATCAAAATAACTGCAAACAAAACTCCCCCTGGGACCCGTTGAATGTTGGAGGCACTCGTTGTTTCGAGCAAGCCATGGATTGATGCTTGTGGAGGAGGGGGAGTATAAACTTTACCATTCTGTTTGGGAACCGCCTATAATCTGTTTAGCATGGAAGATATCATCGTCTCTTAGTTGTTATGTTGACAATGAAAGTATGCCACTCAAAATATAATTTATCTCTATTTCAAAACCAAGCTCTGGCACCTCTACAAATCCCTGCTTCCCTCTGCGAAGGGCCTATCTATTTACTTTTATGTTGAGTCATCACCCTTCTTATTAAAAGCACCCGCTGGAGAGCACACTGTCATTTGCATTCATTATAATTGGTTTATATTGGGTATGACTTGACTAGATCTCTTTTACCATGAATTACAATGTTTAGTCAGTCCTTGATCTTTAAAGGTGCTCTGCATTTATGTTTTGCCGTCTCAGAAAGGGCTAGCGAGATACCATTTTGTTATATCATGTTATGATTATTTTGAGAAAGTGTTGTCATCCAAGTTTTATTATTATGGCTCGCTAGCTGATTATGCTATTGATATGAGTAATTGTGAGACTTACGTGTTATTGTGAGTATGGTTAATTCATAATAATTGCTGAAACTTGAATGCTGGCTTTTCATGTTTACAACAACAAGAGCAAACAGAGTTTGTAAAAGTTTTTCTTTTTCTCTTTCAGTTGGTCAACTGAATTGCTTGAGGACAAGCAAGGGTTTAAGCTTGGGGGAGTTGATACGTCTCCATCGTATCTACTTTTCCAAACACTTTTGCCCTTGTTTTGGATTGTAACTTGTATGATTTGAATGGAACTAACCTAGACTGGCGCTGTTTTCAGTAGAATTGCCATGGTGTTGTTTTATGTGCAGAAAACAAAAGTTCTCGGAATGACCTTGTGACGCCCCCGATTCAATCGTACACTAATCATGCACGCAAACGTGTACGATCAAGATCAGGGACTCACGGGAAGATATCACAACACAACTCTAAAACATAAATAAGTCATACAAGCATCATAATACAAGCCAGGGGCCTCGAGGGCTCGAATACAAGTGCTCGATCATAGACGAGTCAGCGGAAGCAACAATATCTGAGTACAGACATAAGTTAAGCAAGTTTTCCTTAAGAATGCTAGCACAAACTGGGATACTGATCGAAAGAGGCGCAGGCCTCCTGCCTGGGATCCTCCTAAACTACTCCCGGTCGTCATCAACAGCCTACACGTAGTAGTAGGCACCTCCAGCGTAGTAGGAGTCGTCGTCGACGGTGGCGTCTGGCTCCTGGACTCCAGCATCTGGTTGCGACAACCAAAAAGAAAGGAAACGGGGAAAAGGGGGGGGGGGAGAAAGCAACCGTGAGTACTCATCCAAAGTACTCGCAAGCAAGGCACTACACTACATATGCATGGGTATATGTGTAAAGGGCCATATCAGTGGACTGAACTGCAGAAATCCAGAATAAGAGGGGGATAACTAATCCTGTCGAAGACTACGCTTCTGGCAGCCTCCGTCTTGCAGCATGTAGAAGAGAGTAGATTGAAGTCCTCCAAGTAGCATCTCCAAGTAGCATCTCCAGTAGCATCGCATAGCATAATCCTACCCGACGATCCTCCCCTCGTCGCCCTGTGGAAAAGCGATCACCGGGTTGTCTGTGGAACTTGGAAGGGTGTGTTTTATTAAGTATCCGGTTCTAGTTGTCATAAGGTCAAGGTACAACTCCAAGTCGTCCTGTTACCGAAGATCACGGCTATTTGAATAGATTAACTTCCCTGCAGGGGTGCACCACATAACCCAACAAGCTCGATCCCATTTGTCCGGACACACTTTCCTGGCTCATGCACGGCCTCGGAAGATCAACACGTCACAGCCCCACCTAGGCCTAACAGAGAGGTCAGCATGCCGGTCTAACTCCTATGGCGCAGGGGTCTGGGCCCATCGCCCTTTGCACACCCGCACGTTGCGAACGCGGCCGGAAGCAGAACTAGCCCCCTTAATACAAGTGCAAGCTTACGTTCCAATCCGGCGCGCGCCACTCAGTCGCTGACGTCAAGAAGGCTTCGGCTGATACCACAATGTCGAGTGCCCATATCTTTCCCACGTAGTTGGTTAGTGCGTATAGGCCAGTAGCCAGACTCACATCAAATACCAAGATCTCGTTAAGCGTGTTAAGTATTCGCAAACGCCGAACAGGGCCAGGCCCACCTCTCTCCTAGGCGGTCTCAACCTGCCCTATCGCTCCGCCTCAAAGTAACAGTCGGGGGCCGTCGGGAACCCAGGCCCACCTCTACCGGGATGGAGCCACCTGTCCTTCCAGCCCCCATATCCGAATCACTTGCGGGTACTCAACGAGCTGACCCGACTTTAGTCAGCATCTATATAGTATATGTATATGTATAGCATATACCCGTGATCACCTCCCGAGGGATCACGGCCCGATAGTATAGCAAGGCAGACTGACAAGAATGTAGGGCCAATGATGATAAACTAGCATCCTATACTAAGCAATTAGGATTGCGGGTAAGGTATCAATGACTGTAGCAACAATGATAGGCTATGCAATAGAATAGGAGTAACCGAACAGTAACATGCTACACTACTCTAATGCAAGCAGTATAGAGAAGAATAGGCGATATCTGGTGATCAAAAGGGGGGCTTGCCTGGTTGCTCTGGCAAGAAGGAGTGGTCATCAACTCCATAGTCGAACTGGGCAGCAGCAGCGTCGGTCTCGTAGTCTACCGGAGAGAAGAGGGGGAAGAAATAATGAATACAGAGCAAACAAAGCATCACAAAATATAACAAGGCAATACGCGGTGCCAGGGGTGATCTAACGCGGGGACAGGTGATACTTGTGAAGGGGGGGAACATCCGGGAAAGTATCCCCGGTGTTTCGCGTTTTCGGACAGGGGAATCGAAGGGGGAAAGTTGTGTGTTCGCTATGCTAGGGATGGGTGGCGGACGAACGGGCTGCGTATTCGGATTCGTCTCGTCGTTCTGAGCAACTTTCATGTACAAAGTTTTTCCATCCAAGCTACGGTTTATTTTATATTAACTTAAAAAGGATTTAATCATTTTTTAAATTATTATCTATTTAATTCTAATCATTATCCAGAATAGTGTATGCTGACGTCAGCATGACGTCAGCAGTCAACAGTGCATTGACTGGGTCACTCTGACGTGTGGGTCCCATATGTCATTGACTTAGATTAACTAAACATGTTAATTAGCTTAATTACATTGATTAGGTTAACTAATTTTAATTAGCTTAGCGAAACAGTATTAATTAACTTAATTAATACACTAATTAATTACTGTTTATTTATTTTATTAAATTTTTTTTAATATCGTTCCAGGGGCGTGGGCCCCATTTGTCATAGGCCTTAGGGGCCTTAGCGGGTGCCACCGTTAGCGGGCTCGGGCGGAACGGGTGCGGGAGCACCCGATCGGGCACTCGCCCGCAGGGCGGGACGAGGCCGGCGGGGCCGGACGGTCACCGGAGGGGGACGCCGGCGGGAGAGCAGCAGGGCGGCGCCGGAGTGTGGCCGCGGGCCAGAGGGGGAGTGGCTTGCCGAGCCAGACGGCCAGGACGAGGCACGGGTGCAGCCAGGAGGCGGGGTAGGGCGCCGGGCGTGGCCAGGCAATGGTGGACGAGGGCGCGTGGGAGCGCGGCCACGCACGCGTTGGGCACGACAGGGGAATGGCACCGACGACAGAGAAGGGAAGGGAGGGACCGGGGCGCAGTGAGCACGGTCGCAGGCGCGACCAGGGGCGAGCCCGGGCGCGGCCGTCAACGTGGTGAGCGCGGGGACGGGGCTTCGGGTGAGGACGAGCGCGGAGTGAGCTCCGGCCATGGCGGCCGGGCGCGGGAACGGCCTCAATGGCGACAGAGCGAAGCAGGGGGAGAGGAGAGGGGCGATGCTCACGGTGGCCATAGGGATTTTGGGCAGCGGGCTCGACGGAGTTCGGGGAGGTCCGACGAGGAAGATCCGGCGAAGACGGGGAGGTGGTACGGCGATGAGGTGGCCGGTCGCAGGGGAGGATGAAGAGGCGAGGAGGCATCGCCGGCGAGGTGACGACAATGACTGCGAGCGGCGGGCGCCGGCGTTGGGTGGCGGCGATGTCGGTGCGGCCCCTCCCGATCCAGATCCGGATCAGGCAGAGGGGGGCGAGGGAGAGGGAATGGGGGTGAGTGGGAGTAGTGGGGCAACGGGGTGGGTTAGGGTTTGGTCGTGGGGGGATAAGGGAGGCGGGGGTGGTGGCCTATTGGGCCGGTGGCCGAATGGGCCGGCCTGCTGGGCCGAAGCCCAGTGGTGGCCTTTCTCTCCTTTTCCTTTTTTTAGTTTGTTTTCTCTTTCACCTTTTATTTATTTTCTTTACTGTTTTCATTTAAAGTTTATTTTACATTTAGCTTTTATCTAATATTAAAATGATCCCTAATTTAGTAATACATTAAAACCCACTACAGCAAAAGGTTTTACTCCAAAACAATTTAGTTTAGTATTTTGTTGATTACAAAAGCATTTAATTATTGGTTTTTGCTACTGTTTTATTCACCTAAGGGTATTTAAACATTTTATAAAAATGTGGTTTCTCCACCGTAATTTCCTATGAATTATTTGGTTCACTCCGAACATTTTAGTTTTAATATTTGAAAAGTTTTATTGTTTGCTTGATTTTGAATTTGAATTTGAATAGGTTTCGAACTAACGCGCGATTACCAATAGTAATCGAGGTGATGTGGCATCATTAGCCGAGGGTTGTTGTAGCTTGATTACCCGGGCGTCACATACCTGAAACTCCACGGAACACCTTAGAAAAAACAATAAAAAATCCTCGCCAAAGATGAAGACCAGGGGGCCCACACCCTGCTCACGAGGGTGGGGGGCGCGCCCGCCTACCTCGTGGGCCCCCTGGTGGCCCTCCGACGCCAACTCCAACTCCATATATTGGCTTTCGGGGAGAAAAAAATCAGAGAGAAGAAATCATCGCGTTTTACGATACGGAGCCGCCGCCGAGCCCTAATCTCTCTCGGGAGGGCTGATCTGGAGTCCGTTCGGGGCTCCGGAGAGGGGGATTCGTCGCCGTCATCATCATCAACCATCCTCCATCACCAATTTCATGATGCTTGCCGCCATGCGTGAGTAATTCCATCGTAGGCTTGCTGGACGATGATGGGTTGGATGAGATTTATCATGTAATCAAGTTAGTTTTGTTAGGGTTTGATCCCTAGTATCCACTATGTTCTGAGATTGATGTTGCTATGACTTTGCTATGCTTAATGCTTGTCACTAGGGCCCGAGTGCCATGATTTCAGATTTGAACCTATTATGTTTTCAGGAATATATGTGTGTTGTTGATCCTATCTTGCAAGTATATAGTCACCTACTATGTGTTATGATCCGGCAACCCCGAAGTGACAATAATCGGGACCACTCCCGGTGATGACCATAGTTTGAGGAGTTCATGTATTCACTATGTGCTAATGCTTTGTTCCGGTTCTCTATTAAAAGGAGGCCTTAATATCCCTTAGTTTCCAATAGGACCCCGCTGCCACGGGAGGGTAGGACAAAAGATGCCATGCAAGTTCTTTTCCATAAGCACATATGACTATATACGGAATACATGCCTACATTACATTGATGAACTGGAGCTAGTTCTGTGTCACCCTATGTTATGACTGTTACATGATGAACCGCATCTGGCATAATTATCCATCGCTAATCCGGTGCCTACGAGTTTTCCATATACTGGTTCTCGCTTATTTACTTTTCCGTTGCTACTATTACAATCACTACAAAATACCAAAATCATTACTTTTGCTGTCTTTACTTTTGTTACTATTACCACCACTATCATATTACTTTGATACTAAACACTTTGCTGCAGATTCTAAGTTTCCAGGTGTGGTTGAATTGAGAACTCAGCTGCTAATACTTGAGAATATTCTTTGGCTCCCCTTATGTCGAATCAATAAATTTGGGTTGAATACTCTACCCTCGAAAACTGTTGCGATCCCCTATACTTGTGGGTTATCAATGACTAGAGAGCTTGATGTATCGGTGTGTGTGGGGGGAGGGGGTGGGGGGAGGGGTAGGCAGAGGCCTAACTATAGAGGTAGAACGACTCGTATATGTGTTGAGAAGGAGAGACCCAGCTATGTCTTGAGGGAGATCGGTCGACATCCATACATAACTGAAGGATGGGAAATATGATGGGACAGAGAGAGAGAGAGAGAGGAGAGAGAGAGGGAGGGAGAGGGAGGGAGAGGGGTAGAGTGCTGGATGGGTGATGGAGTTGCTTCTCGGAGATGTTGGGAGAGGCCTACTAGACAAACTGAGGGTGGAACTGCAATGTTATCAATAAGAGTGGGGATGTGTTTCTGTGTGTGCCTGTGCGTGATAGATCTGTCGGGACGCATCCATGGATGATGAAGGGGAACCATGTGTTTGGTAAGCAAACCTAACTAGATCGGTAGATCAATTGTTGTTTGTCAGAGGAAGGGAGAGACATAACTAATGAGGTAGATCGATCGATGTGTGGGTAAAAACGAGTTATAAGGACCAAGCTGGCTATATGTATAGCAAGAGATCGGTCAGTGTATGTTCATTTGTTAGAGGCAAATAAGGCCCAGCGAGATGGATAGACAGAGAGAATGGAGCTAGGAGGTGGTGCGAGAGGCCCAACTACTAGCTAGATTGGGGGAGGAGTGTGCGGTTGTGAGATCGATTAAAAGAGGGGTGAGAGTTTACACGTGTGTCTGACCATATGAGAGACACGAGGCAAGGACACATAAAGGAGGAGATTGAAGCTGTGTGTGTATGCTGTAGGCAGGCATCGCTGGAGAGGTTTATCGATCGGTGTGTGTCGGAAAGGAGTTGTGGAGACTCTGGGAGAACAACTTAAAGAAAAAAATGAATGTGTCCGGTGGATAGAATGCCGAGGGAGGGGGAGGGCAAGGAGGGCGTGTGCATGCACGAGAGAAAGTTAGTGTTAGCTACAAAGGTTAGAGGATTGTGTGGGTGTAAGAGACTAACAAAGATCATAATTTGATATGAAAGCGGTTCATATATTTGAATAGGAGATCATAGTGTTTTAAACATTGCATGCATGAATATAGCGGTGATACACGTGCTGTGCACATGTTATACCATAATGTGATAATGCATGGCGTTTGCAACTCACAGCTAAATGCCGAACAATCTAAACCATACTATACATAAAAAATCTCACATTTTATTTGAATTTGTGATAATGTGCAGCGTTTGCAGCTTACAACTAAATATCGAGCAATCTAAACAATACTATATATCGAACATTCTCACATTTTATTTGAATTTGTGGTAATGTGTGGTGTTTGCAACTCACATCTAAATACTTGTAGGCGTAGAGGGCGGGGCACCATACATAATGTGATAAACACATTATACATATGAGACATGGTTTAGATTCTGAAGATCTAGCTAGAGCTAGAAATGTAATGTGATTTGAAATCAAAATAAAGTGGATTCAAAAAATCTAGTTCGAGTTCATATAGTACACATAGTTCATATGTAACTCGATACTGATCATGTGGTGTGTTGTGAAGATAATACACAAACGATGGTTTAACTTCACAATAATGATGATTGTAGATCTTATTAGAGAAACGAATTCAAATGCTTTGACTTCACAACAATCATTACTGTACATCTTATTCAAATTTGGTTCATATTGAAGCGGTAGTATATACGTTTGGAATGCACTAAAACGTTCATTTGAGTAGTAGGTTGCATGCATTATACACGTAGCGAAATATTTTAATTGAACATAACATGAATTCAAAGTTTTGAATGACATTTGTAGTGCGCATTGATTTGGTACAGTACACGTTAGGCTTGTCCGAAAATTTCAACCCGCGCCTTGTTAGCCCAAAATATTTAAGATATATCTTTGTCTCGTTGTGCTCCGACAACTCCCTCCATCTCAACCCGTGCCTTGCTATTCCGAAATTACAACGCGCGCAAAAACTCCCACCTCCTGTGAAATCCCGACATGCTAAATGCCCATGGTACCCCTGAACCGAAAGAACCGCCTCAAATCAGTGGGGGGTACTTCTGTAACTTACCCCACATTTTGGACAAGCGTGTCTCTAAGCCATGGTTCCCCACTGCCATCCCATCCGCCCACCCATTCATACACCGAGGCCGCGAAAACCCGCGACGAAACCACACACCCTGCTCCGTCCGCCACCCAGCCAGAGCCTCTTCCCCGACGATGTCGTCCACAGCAACAACTCGATGTCCCTCATCCACTGTACCGGATGAGGATCCGTCATTGATCTCATCGTCCCGCCGGTTCAGCCACCCCGTCCTCCACCTCCAAGGAGCTGCCCCGACGTTCCCCTCGCCTTTCGCGCCACCTCCATTCCCACACCACTGTCTTCACCTGCACCACCGGAAGAGCATCATCATCACCGTTTCCTCGGATGAAGCTGCAGCCTAATCGGCGCCACCAAAGAGGTTGTACACTAATCGCCGCATTCTCTTCTTGATTCGCTCTCATGGTGCTGCCGGTGCTTGGTCCCGAGCCGACACGACGCGGCTCCATCCACGGCGGCATCACCGGCCACTTCCTCTACAACGTCGCTCCCTCGGCGGCGACGTCCACAACAGTAGGAGCTGCTGCTGCTTTAGCTCTCGCTCACGTTGCTGCTTTGCTCTTGCTCTCGGTCCCCTGCCTGGTCTGCTCTTGCTATTGCTCTTGCTCGCGCTGCTGCTCTCGCTCTTGCTCTTGCTTGCGATGCTGCTCTGATTTGGCTACACTTCAGTCGATTGAATCGACTTTTGGGTCAGTCAATTTCCAAGGGGTGGGTTCGCCGGGGTGAAGGAAGAACCAGCCGCAGCGGGGAGGGGGCTCGCCAGAGAGGTACCCCACTATCTATCTTAGGGTTTAGGATGGGGGCGGTGGTCGCCGGCGGTGGCGGGGCGATGGCGTGGGGATCGCCAAAGAAAA